>NC_067401.1:261424572-261609572 GCF_016432865.1 Antechinus flavipes
AACAGATAAGTTGGGGAAGGAATACTTTGATTTATCTATGCTTGAAATGGAGCTTAGCCATGTAATCTATTTATTAATCTAATTTTATAAATGAGATTAAATGATTTAGCTAACGTTACACAGCATCAGATAGAGTGCTGGGCTGGAATCAGGAAGACCTGAGTTCAAATTCAGCCTCAGAAAAGTACTAGTTCTATGACCCTGGGCAAATCACTTAATCCAGTTGCCTCAGTTTCCTTATTAGAAAAATCGGTATACTCTTTCTAAGAAAGCAATGGCAAACTACTTCAGTATTTTTACCCAAAAAAAACCCATGGACAGCATGGTCCATGAAATCATAGAGTCAGTCAGACATTACTGAATAGCAACAAAGGAGTCTTATAAA
This sequence comes from Antechinus flavipes, assembly GCF_016432865.1. Classification (NCBI taxonomy): domain Eukaryota; kingdom Metazoa; phylum Chordata; class Mammalia; order Dasyuromorphia; family Dasyuridae; genus Antechinus; species Antechinus flavipes. The sequence continues at coordinate 261,424,958 of NC_067401.1, forward strand.
AAGTAAACAGCAGAGTCAAGTTTAGGACTCAGCTCCTATGATCTCCAATTTCAAGACTATTATGTAGAGAAAAATTTATATTGGATTACTAGCTTTCTAGGGAAGGAGAATGAGGGGGAGAAAAATCTGGAGCACAAGGTTTTACAAGAGTGAATGCTGAAAACTAATTTTGCGTATATTTTGAAAATAAAAAAAATATTTTTAAAAAAAGATTATTTCTACCTGACCATGCTGTGTCCCTAGGGAACAATATGAGCAAAGTCTCAAAGGTGGGAGGATATATGATCTGTTGCAGAATAGAAAGTATACCAGTTTGGGTAGATAGTAGAAAATATAGAAGATGGCAACATTAAACATTTTGTTTCATCCAACTTGAATACTAACCAAAGAAGTTTGAAATTGGAAACCTGATCCATAAAATAGAAGTAATAATAAAGTTTCCAAAATCTATCTTATAGGGTTATGAGGAAAATACTTTGTAAACCTTAAAAAATTGCAGCATATAATTGTAATTGTTAGGGATTGTTTCTTATTAAGTTGATATGTTTCCTTAGTCTCTAGGGCAGTTTTTAGCCCATTGTCAGTACGTAATAAGTTTATGGTATTTAAATAAAATGCTGTGCAAATAACAATCAGATTGTGATAATAATGTTATTAATGGCTTCAGATAACAATTTTCTTCCAAAGATCACAAAGTGTTTTCTTTTTCTTCTCCCATCTTTTCAATATTGCTACTTTTATTTTTATATCATTTACATTTCCTCCCCGTCTTCCTCCCAGAAATTCATCTCTTTGCAAAGATGTTTTTTTTTTCTGAAGCAATTGAGGTTAAGTGATTTGCTCAGAGTCACACAACTAGGAAATATTAAGTGTCTGAGGTCAGATTTGAACTTAGGTCCTGCTGACTTCAGGATTGGTACTCTTATCTACTACACTGGATAGTAGCTGCCCTGCAAAGATTTAAAATAAAAGAGTTTAGCAAAATTATCCAACCCATTAAACACATCTGATATTAAATGTGTTAAATGTAGTGCTTCCCACCCATAAGGCCCCATGCTGTGAAATTATAATGACCAAACTTGGCATCAAAGAGGATATGAGAATGTAGTTTCCTTCATCTTCATTATCAGTATAAATCATTTGGATCCATAGCATTACTCAGTGTGCTAGTCATAAGATAACAAGCAAAGATTCTGTTTCACACAGCCAAAGCAAATAATCATTCATTCACTTATTCATAAGCAGGCTGCAGCGTATCACTAATAATTACTTGCCCAAAAGAAATAAGATAACAGATAACATCCAGAAAATAATATGGTCAGTGGGCTAGCAATGTAGTAAGAGTGAGGGATGACAGATGGATAGCCTGAGTGTTTCATCGGTACCCACAGAATATTAAAAGCCTCAGACAGAGAAAGGCCTCTAGTGCATTGGATAGATTCTCAGCTCAGTTGCTGTGGCAACTCATAAAGGCCCTCTACTAAGGCACTGCATCAGTGGATCAAGGCAGACATATATCCCCAAAGAACAGAAATAAATATTCTGCCCTCACCTAAGCTAGCTGCAACCAAGTAATTAGTGTCTCCCATTAGATTGGCACAGACATAGACATTTCAGGAATGGAGCATTGAGAAAACAAAGGACATTTTATTTAGTTTCTTAGGCTATTTATGAAATAAAGAATTGTTTAACCCATGACATATAAATTAATTTCATATTACATTTACAAATATATTGTAAAGTTCTGAATGTCCACATCTTCAGGATTTATTAGCTATGTGATCACGGATAAATCATTTAATCTCTTTGTATATCTCATGCAATTCTTTAGACTTTAAAAACTAATTTACAGAAGACTGTTTACTAGGCCTCAGTGAATTTCTCATTTATTTATATTGTAGTTTCTCCTAATCACAGGTATAGTCAGCCAATTGATCTTCTCCTTTTCTATTTTATTGCAGAAGATTTCAGAGATATAAAATTTCCTCTAAGAATTGTTTTAGTAGTTTCTCAAAATTTCCAGTATGTTATTTCTTTATTATCATTAAATTTAAATTAATTATTTATTGTTTCTATGATTTGATCTCCGACTCAGTCATTACTTTGAATGTTATTACTCTTCATTTAGGTCTGTTTCTTTTGCTCATTTTCACTCAATTTATAACTTAATTTTATTGTATTGGGATCTATAAACATTGTATTTACTATATCTGCCTTGTTACATTTATTTGTGATACATTCCCTTCTGATATTCTGTATCAGATGTTTAACTTTAAAAATTTATAATAGTATATTTAACTACCAAGTAATGTTAAAAGCCATCTATTGAAGATTCCCATATTCACCTCATGGTTCACTGAGGCAGAATTGCTAAGTACCTTGTTCCCATACTTATCAGATAGTTAGCAATTTTCAAAACCTCATCTTCTCCTCTCTTTGAGGAAGTCCTAACTGAGCCAGGTAACATATAGTTTCAAAAATCTTTCTGTTCAGTTGTTTCAGTCATTTCCCCTTTTGGGGCTTTCTGGAGAAAAATCCTAAAGATACTAGAGTGGTTTGCCACTTCCTTCTCTAGCTCATTTATTTTAAAGAGGAGGAAACTAAAGCAAATGGAGTTGTGACTTGCCCAGGGTCATACAACTGGCAGGTACCTGAATTCAGATTTGAACTCAGGAAGGTGAGACTTCCTTATTAAGCTCAGTGCCCTATCTACTATACATATCACCTAGCTGTTCCTTGAAAGTCAGAAAAAAATTTTTTATCAGAAAAATTGACTGCAAAGATGTTATTTCCGGTTGCATTATTTTTATTAAATAATCAAATTCATTTTTATCTCTTATTTGGTCAAGAACTTCCCTATCTTCTTGACTTCAGGCCCAACACTGAACTTTTCTTTTCACTTAACTACCTAGCTGCCCCATGTCAAGGATCTACCAAATCAGAATAAAGTGAGCCCTCATTTACTGGCAAAACTGTGTATCCATTTGTCTGAACTTGCTATTTCAAAGAAATAGTCATATAACTTTGACATAATGAAGTTGATCCTCCATGGAAGCAGATACACATGTTGGAACATTGTTATATACAATAGCTTTTTAGGCTTTGCTTCATAAGCGCCTGTATAAATTGTACCAAATGTGCCCAAATATACATACTCTAATGTCTCAAAAAAAAATCTTAGATATTCGGTGTCTTCTTTTTAAAGTTTATATTTTGAAGTAAAATTTAAGTATTATTAAAAATAAATTTAATTAAATTTCAGTATATTTTAATTTGATGAATAAAAATAATGCCCCTTATGATTACTTGCTTGCCTTTAAAAAATTGAATTTCCTAGGTGCATACCCTAATTTAATGTGTTGTACACATATAATTACATAGAATTGATAAGCAAATAAACAGTATATAATGACCAAAGAACAAGGCATGTCAACTAAATTAGTTATCAAGTGTTACCATTAGTTCACCACTCTCCTAGATCCCAGAAGTTCTCCCAGACATAGGATCAATTTGGATCCAGAATTTCTAGGACATGTACAGTTTAAATTTGTCTTCATTTCCCACCTCCATTTCCTTTTAAGTAGTCAAAGGAAAGTCTAGGCAGCTAGATGGTACAATAAATTGAGGTGTTAAATCTGAAGTCAGGAAGACCTGAATTCAAATGCTAGCTATGTGGTGTTGGGCAAGTCACTGAATTCCTTTTTGACTCAATTTCTTCAAGTGCAAAATGAGAATCATAATAGTTCCCAGGATTGTTATGAGAGTCACTCGAGATAACATTTATAAAGCTCTTAGCATAGTGCCTAGCATAGTGGGCACTTAATAAATGCTTATTCCCTTTATTTGTTCTCTTTTATTCCAAATCCTTACTTAGATGAAATGACAAAAATTCTGGAGGAATGCTAATCTTAAAAAATCACAGAAAAAGGAGTAGACTTGTTAAGATCTCAGTCATAGCATGTGGAATTTGAAATCCAATGCACCCTGAAACTCAGGAACCTTCCTGAGTCATGATAGTGGTTCCTCAATTACAGTAGTCTGAGTAGTCTTCTCACTGATAGATACATTGATCAATATTAGTGATACCTCCCTTAGGCTAATTCATTTCAGAAGGATTAGGAATTTAGCTCCAGAAAAGAGCCAAATTATACCATGATCTTAGTGTATCTTTCCTTCTCAGAATGAGTATTATCTCTATGCCATGGATGCATCAAATCACTTGTTCTCTTGCTTTCTCAGTCCCAAGTCCAACCACTTCTTGGAAGCAAGAAGGAGAGGTAATTATAGAGCAAGAGCCATTATGATGAGGATCAAATGATGAGGATGACAACAAATGATGAAGCTGGAGTAGCAATTCCTAGTTCAAAATACAAAGCTCCAGGCACAAGGCACATATAAAGAATTCACAATGGAGTTCTTTTTTTGCCAAAAAGTACCTTTATTATTTATAAGAAATAAAATAGACACCAGGAATGGTAAATATGAAATAGATTTGGGAAAACAGAGTTAGCAAGAAGAGTTTTAACAATGACAATGAAAAAGACAAGTTCCTATATGAGCTGCCATAAAGTGGGAATATGCCATTGATTAGCAAGTTAAATCCATAGAGGAATTTAGTACCCTAAAAGAATTAGTTAGCTATAAGAAGGATAAAGACACCACAAGGCATGAGGGGAAGAGATAAGAAGAAAGATACCCCAGGCAGAACTTCCCAAATAGGATTCAGCAAAGATGGTTGGACCATGAGCAGATTTATAGCCTTGAGGGTTTGATGTCATAACTTGGTTTTTTTATTTGTGTTTCCCAAGAACTCCACAGGAATAGGACTATAAGATAGGGCTGATTCCCATCTGTGCCCTTCTCTGCTTGCTTGAGGAATATTATAATTTTATCAGTACTTCAGATTTTCTCTGTCAACCCCACCTAGTTATCTAGGACCTTATCAATTAATTAATTCCTCTTCTCTACCCTCATGCCCAATGAAACATTTGTAGGCCCCAATCTTGTGGAAATTTATTTTTCATGTGTGTGTGTGTGTGTGTGTGTGTATGTGTATGTGTATGTACACATATGTATCTTTGTAATGGGATATTTTTTGCCTACTCACTAAATGGGGGAGAGGAGAGGAAAGGAAAAGAAACTGAAAAAGATAATAAAATAAAATTGAATTCCATTCCCAATCTACAAATTTTTTTATGCATATACTTAACAGATGGCATTCACATTCATATTATTTGTAGCTATGATTAGTACATGTAAACAAAGATTTCATCAGGCAAAACACTGTGCAAAGTAACCAAAAACATAAAACATTATATATATTTAGTAGTATATCTTTCTTATACTTAGTATATATGTATGTTTGTATATATCATTTACTAATAACAACATATGCTATTAATATATCAGTAGTATATATAAGAAGTAATATCACCATAAGATATATATATGTAAGGAATATCACTTTAAGAATTAATAACTATGACTAATGCAGAGGAGATGCTGAACTGATGAAAAGTGAAGTTAAGTATAGGTAGGAAAATGAAAATACACAATGACTATAACATCAGACAATACATTGTACAAAGTAATCAAAAACATAAATCAGTATAATTAGTAGTATATCTCTTATATAAAAAATCACATGGAATAGGAACATCTATATTGGCATTTATTTAACTACTCTTATTTCTTTTAAAGCATTAAAGAAATAAAAGGGGATGACTCAATGATACCACCAAAAGCTGAAGATATGCAGGGGGGAGGGAGGAAAGAGGGAAGTAAAAGACAAAAACATTGAAGTGTAAAGAGAAAGTTCTGAAAATGAAAAATAGACACCTCAATTGCTTATGAGGAAGCTAGAAAGTCGATGAATTTGACTCTAGGGCACAGACTGCATTTAAATCTTTGTCCTTAGCTTCTAGATAACAGAAGCTTCTCCAAGGAATTAAGAAAAGTAAAGTTGATTGAATTGAAATTAATAATTTTAAAGCAAAAGTATTTAATCTAGGATATACAAACCCCTTAGATTTCCCAGGGTTCTTTTTTTTTTTTCAAATACTTTTTTATTTTCTTTACATACATATATATATATATTATATATATATGATAATCTTTATTTTTATTTATTTATTTTTTAATAGTTTTTTGTTTAAAAAGTTATATGTATGGGTAATTTTACAGCATTGGCAATTGCCAAACCTTTTGTTCCAATTTTTCCCCTCCTTCCCCTCACTCCCTCCCCTAGATGGCAGGATGAACAGTAGATGTTAAATATATTAAAGTATAAATTAATTACACAATAAGTATACATGATCAAACCGTTATTTTGCTGTACAAAAAGAATTGCACTCTGAAATATTGTTCACAATAGCCTATGAAGGAAATCCAAAATGCAGGCAGGCAAAAATATAGGGATTGGGAATTCAATGTAATTAATGGTTCTTAGTCATTTCCCAGAGTTCTTTCACTGGGTGTAGCTGATTCAGTTCATTACTGCTCCATTAGAACTGATTTGGGTCATCTCATTGCTGAAGATGGCCAGGTCCATCAGAATTGATCATCATATAGTATTGTTGTTGAAGTATATAATGATCTCCTGGCCCTGCTCATTTCACTCAGCATCAGTTCGTGTAAGTCTCTCCAGGCCTTTCTGATTTTCTAGAGTTCTTAAAATTTAGATGAAAAAAATACATCTTCATTTCAGTACAATTGGTTCTCTTTGTAATCCTATGTATTTTATTTTATCCATTTAAAAACTTTTTTTCTGAAAATAGCAGCAATAATAATAGCTAACTTTTGTATAGTGTTTACTATTTTATAGGTACTGCGGCAATTATCACTTCATTTGATCCTCTGTAAGGTAGGTGTAATTATTATCCCCATTTTACAAATGAAGCCAGGGTCACACAGCTAGTGTCTGAATACAGATTTGAAGTGCAGGTTCAGATACATTTCAATCTGCATTTATACATAATCCACACTTTCTCCAACTACAACTTTTTTTCCTTCTGTATCTCCAGAGCAAACACCTTTTAACAGTCTGCCCAAAAGGACTGACATCTTTCTGAAGCCAGGAAAGATTTGGTTGGCTTGTTTGAATATGAGTACACAAATCCCTTCTTATCTGCATCAGTCATCTGAGCTATTATTAAGAGCTAGAATTCTCTCAGCAACTGGTGCCTGGGGTCTTCTTGGAGTCTCCTTAGCTATCTGTTACTCCATTTCTGCTCTCAGGAAATATGTAGTTCCAGTGCATTCTCTTTGTGAAACTCTAACCATTCTCTGGCACTGTTTTGGAGACAAAGAAGTTTCCCAGTTTTTTGACCACTTGGTATAAAATGGCTTTCCATTAATCTGTTATTCTGTGTTTCATGTGCACCAAAGATTCCTTAAAAAAGATCTCATCTTGCTACAGAGTAAGCAATAAGTTCATGCTTGACCTTGTTTATATCAGAGCTTTTTTGAGATAAGATTAAATACAGTGGTAGTCTTCTTTCAGTTGATAAACGTACTGGTGATAAGTCTTTTCTTCAAAGATAAAGCAAGAACAAACTTACAAACGTTTCCCTTTATACTTAGAGGGCATAACCCATTTCAGCTTTTTTGGAAAAATAGTTCAAAACTTAGCTTAGTTACAAAAAGGCACTGGTTTCACCAAATCTCATATCCAGTGGCATGACGTGAAAGAATCCTCCTCCTGGACTGGATTCCCAAATATCTTTCCTAAAGATCAAGCCATACTCCTCCAGACAATAAAGGGGAGTTAACTATACTCTTATGCCTAGATTCCTGTGTTACTCTGATATTCCTAAGATTGTGATCTCTCTACCTAGAAATGAAAAGAAAAAAATGAAAAAAGGCCAAAGACTAAGATTTGTTTCTTAAAGGACCATGTGGCCTAAGAGGAAAGAAGGCCCCAAATTCTTTATCTCTCCTCTCCAAATACTATGAGAAAAAGATATTCCCCTCATCTTTAATAATATCCACACGTACTCCATAGTCTCTCCAAGTCACCTCCCTTATTAATATTATTATTAATCACCATCATGATTCTGCTGGAAGCAAGCTCCTCAGGTTATCCACCTGAGGAAATGGTATCAGACAAATAATCTGACAAGGCCTGCATGCAGATTGTGTCCTTATTACCTTAGAATTATGTACTTATATTAAAAATGCCATGTTTACTATTCTGAGTCTTCTGCTTAGAGCTCAAGGCATCTAGCATATTCCACCCATAATTTCACCACATAAATGTCTTAGACTGTATGTCTCTAATGGGCAGCCTCAAACAAATAGAATTAGAGAAATAGTGTACTCTGGAACCCTAAGGGTAGAAAGTGTGTGAAAGTGATATTAGAGAGTATTTATTACAATAATAAAACCAAGACAGAAATTCTAGCTAAGTGGATAGAAAACCACTGAGTTTTATCTAGGACTGAGTATGAAGCCTCTATTGGAAAAACTGAATGTATTTTTACTGTCAAACTGGAGAAACCCTGGAGGCCCTACCCTGCTCTGACCAGCAGTTTCTAACTGTCCCGAAGGACACTTTCCTCCCCTCCCCTCCACCCTTAAACCAGCGGTTTCCAACCACCCCTATTCCTGGAACACCCAGCAGAGCTAATCCAAGGACATTTCTATGACCTTATTTCTATAACTTCTTACTACTCCCCTCCTGCAGCTTGTCTGTTCGATGTACCCAGACTATATTGTTCTATTTTCTATGACTTTACCTTAAGAAAACTCTGTTCTCTCTTTCCTCCATGGGCATTCCTGTCTGAATAGGATAGTATGCTGTACTGAATTGTAATTCCTTGACCTTAAATAAATGTTTTCTTGATCACTGAATTGGTGTGAGTTTTTCCAGGTTGACAAAACACAAAACTATCTTAGTAACTGGACTGAGATGCCTCTTTAGTCTATTTTTAAATTTCCAATTAGATTCCTATTAGAGTACCTTTTCAGCCTATATTTTTTATGTATCATATGTTCTTATCTTGCTTACTCATTGTCTTCTGCATGAAAATGAAAATGGTTAGTTTTAGAATTATGTCTTTGCCCTTCTTTGTATCCCTAGCATTTAATAGTGGGATAAGCAATTAATAAATACTTGTTGACTTTACTTCCATTTGCACTTAAATTAGAGAGGATTTTCAGAATAAGTCAGATTGTCTGAATCCTATGATAGGTAGTTATTGTAAAAGAAAACTTTTATTCTGCTTAGACATAGAGGTTATAAAAAGAAAGAATTAATCTCAACCTGAGGGCTGAGATGTCTAGATTTTTTTATCCGGGTATGAAGTTTTCAGTGTTCTGTTACCAAGGACAAGTTTTAGCTGCTTTACCCTGATTGAAACTTAATTTCTGGTTGTTGTTCTTCATTTTATTCTTAACAAGGACCAAAATGATATCACTATCTTGGAGTCAAAGTACAATGTGATTGATTGGATGATCAGACCAATAAGAGCTTAGAAAGCTCTACCACAGGTTGGCCAACATTGTCTATGTGAACATTTGTAGCAGAGATGTCTCTAAATGTTCCTATCTCGTGTTTCTTTTAAGATATTGCAATTCTGCAGAGCACAGAGTCTTCTTTGATATGGGCAAGGCTTTGCCAGTGTCTCCCAGGTCACACAATCAAAGTTACAATTTTTCAGACAGACTTTCAAAGTATCCTTGTATCACTTCTTCTGACCTCCATGTGTGAGTAAAATAGTCTTTTAGGTAAACATGTTTTTGTCATTTGAACAATGTAGCCAATACACTGGAGTTGAGCTCTAAGTTTTAATTTGAGAAAAGACTTCATTGTCCAGCATCTTATCTTGCCAGGTGACCCTCAGAATCTTCCTAAGACAATTCAAATGGAAGAAATTCAGTTTCCTGGTGTGACACTAGTTAACTGTCCAGATTTCACAGACATACAACAATGAAGCCAGCACAATAACTCTGTAGACTTTCACTTTAGTAGGCAAGCTAATATTTCTTCTTTCTTAACCCTTTCTTTCAAAGTCTCTCAAACACTGAACTAGCTTTGACAACGCATGTGTCAGTCTCATTATCTGTGTATATCCCTGGAAAGTATATTGTGAACTTATCCACAACATTTAATATTTCTCCATTTGCTGTAATTGATGGTTCCATGTGTAGATAGTGTGGTGCTGGCTGGTGGAGGACCTGCATTTTCTTGATGTCAATTGTTAAGTCAAAGTTAGCACAAATAGCTGAGAATCAATTCATACTTTGATGTGTCACAGTCTCAAAGACTTCATTGAGTGTACAATTATCTGCAAATAATGATGCACAAACTCTTGCTCAACTTTAGTCTTGACTTGTAGCCTTTTCAACAAAAATATAGTAGCCAACTTTGATGCCATTTTGGTCCTTGTTGAAGTCATCTAACAACATTGCTGAAAACATCATACTAAAAAGCATAGGAGCAAGCACAGACTGGTCCTAAAAAGGAGAACATATCAGCTAAGATTAAGAGGCCATCATAGTCGAGTGTATCAATACATCCAGTATACCCAGCAGTGACACTGCAGCCACAAGGACCAGGCCTATGTGAGAGCAACTATAATATCAGGCGCCTCCACACATAATCCTCATATGTGATTGTTGTCTCTTCATCTGTGACTCTTATGCACGCAAATTCTTCCCAGTGATGGAGAGAGAGGTATTAATGAGTTCAGTATGATTCCATAGAAGTAATGATTATGCAATCTGGAATTATGCCCAAAAAATTATCAAATTGTGCATACCCTTTGATCCAGCAGTGTTTCTATTGGGCTTATATCCCAAAGAAATACTAAAGAAGGGAAAGGGACCTGTATGTGCCAAAATGTTTGTAGCAGCCCTATCTGTAGTGGCTAGAAACTGGAAAATGAATGGATGCCCATCAATTGGAGAATGGCTGGGTAAATTGTGGTATATGAATGTTATGGAATATTATTGTTCTGTAAGAAATGACCAGCAGGATGAATACAGAGAGGACTGGCGAGACTTACATGAACTGATGCTGAGTGAAATGAGCAGAACAGGAGATCATTATACACTTCGACAACGATATTGTATGAGGACATATTTTGATGGAAGTGGATTTCTTTGACAAAGAGACCTGAGTTTCAATTGATAAATGATGGACAGAAGCAGCTACACCCAAAGAAAGAACACTGGGAAACGAATGAGAATTATCTGCATTTTTGTTTTTCTTCCCTGGTTATTCTTACCTTCTGAATCCAATTCTCCCTGTGCAACAAGAGAACTGTTCGGTTCTGCAAACATATATCGTATCTAGGATATACTGCAACATATCTAACATATATAGGACTGCTTGCCATCTAGGGGAGGGGGTGGAGAGAGGGAGGGGAAAAATCGGAACAGAAACAAGTGCAAGGGATAATGTTGTAAAAAAATTACCCTGGCATGGATTCTGTCAATATAAAGTTATTATAAAATAAAATAAAATATATACTTTAAATAAATAAATAAACGTTTGAGGCCTACTATAAGAAGGAATCTATCTTATCTAATTATCCCTGTATGATATATATAATACCCATATATATGCATTAATACATGTTATTCTTATATTAACATTACTTGATTAAACTGATGTAATGTAATAGATTCTCTAACTTACTAATGATTGCTAATAATCATTACTTCTTTTTTTTTAATTTTTATTTAATAATTACTTTATATCGACAGAATCCATGTCAGGGTAATTTTTTTACAACATTATCCCTTGCACTCATTTCTGTTCCGATTTTTCCTCTCCCTCCCTCCCTCCACCCCCTCCCCTAGATGGCAAGCAGTCCTATATATGTTAGATATGTTGCAGTATATCCTAGATACGATATATGTTTGCAGAACCGAACAGTTCTCTTGTTGCACAGGGAGAATTGGATTCAGAAGGTAAGAATAATCGGGAAGAAAAACAAAAATGCAGATAGTTCACATTCATTTCCCAGTGTTCTTTCTTTGGATGTAGCTGCTTCTGTCCATCATTTATCAATTGAAACTGAGTTAGGTCTCTTTGTCAAAGAAATCCACTTCCATCAGAATACATCCTCATGCAATATCGTTGTCGAAGTGTATAATGATCTGGTTCTGCTCATTTCACTTAGCATCAGTTCATGTAAGTTTCTCCAAGCCTCTCTGTATTCATCCTGCTGGTCATTTCTTACAGAACAATAATATTCCATAACATTCATATACCAAATTTACCCAGCCATTCTCCAATTGATGGGCATCCATTCAATTTCCAGTTTCTAGCCACTACAAAGAGGGCTGCCACAAACATTTTGGCACATACAGGTCCCTTTCCCTTCTTTAGTTTTCTTTGGGGTTATAAGCCCAGAAGTAACACTGCTGGATCAAAGGGTATGCACAGTTTGATAACTTTTTGGTCATAATTCCAGATTGCTCTCCAGAATGGTTGGATTCGTTCACAACTCCACCAACAATGCATCAGTGTCCCAGTTTTCCTGCATCCTCTCCAACATTCATCATTATTTTTTCCTGTCATCTTAGCCAATCTGACAGGTGTGTAGTGATATCTCAGACTTGTCTTAATTTGCATTTCTCTGATCAATAATGATTTGGAACACTCTTTCATATGAGTGGTAATAGTTTCAATTTCATCATCTGAAAATTGTCTGTTCATATCCTTTGACCATTTATCAATTGGAGAATGGCTTGATTTCTTATAAATTTGAGTCAGTTCTCTATATATTTTGGAAATGGGCCTCAAACTTTAAAACCTAGAAACTCACTAACCACAAGAATACTGATGACCAAACCCAGCGTGGGTGTGATTTCTTGATGTAATATGGAAAGTCTTTCAACTTGTTTTTGAACCTTTGGATCATCCTTTCTTGCCCATATAAGGAGGGGATAATGTTATGATCACCAGTCATATGGTCAGTGGAGATAACACTTGCCTTGACCATCCTGTGACCATCTATGCTGATAGATCATTTCTGGTCCTCCTAAAGGATCAAAAGAAAGATCAATCAACCAATGAGACCCTATGTTTTACTTTGTTTTAAATGTTTAGGTACCATGTAGAAGTAAGAGCTTGAGAATCAGGGGGCATCTTAGTTCCTGAGGAAGATCTGAGGTTCTAGTCACTGTAGGGTTCTATTCATTGAAGGGGTCCTGTCCTTTATGTTACTTTTTTTTTTTTTGCTGAGGCATCTGGGGTTAAGTGACTTGCCCAGGGTCACACAGCTAGGAAGTGGTAAGTGACTAAGACTAGATTTGAAGTCAGGTCCTCCTGACTTCAGGGCTGGTGCTGTATCCACTGCACCACCTAGCTGCCCCAAGTCCGGTCCTTTTAATAAATGGTTAATGTCTCAGAGCCCTGCCTCAGTGATTTTTCTTGCAGATTATATAATTTTGTATCTTAAAATGGTACATATGTTTTTGGAAACATACACACTTTGTGTTGGGGGGAAATAATCTGCTATAAGTGTATATTATTTCATTAAATATTTTTGCTTTTCTTTTTACTAATTATGTCTTCTGAATAGAGAAAAAGGAAACATATTGATGGTTTCTTATAGATTATTAGTTTGAGTAGATTTGGTTCAACAGAATACCTTGGACCTGTGAAGGCTATTATATATCTTCCTTTCTTCCTTCCTTCCTTTCTTTCTTTCTTTCTTCCTTTCATTAATTTGTATGTAATCTTGTCAAGCATTTGCCCAAAAATGTTAACTTCAAAAGATAATCACAAATTTATAAAAATACCCACCCCAAGTCAAAATTCTTCTCCCTACTCTGTTATAGGGTGGTGGTGAAAGATATTAGGTTCATAGTCAGGAGTCATGAAGTTAGAAGGACCTGAGTTCAAATCTGCCCTCAGACACTTAACATTTCCTAGCTGTGTGACCCTGGGCAAGTCATTTAACCCCACTTGCTTAGCCCAAATTTTTTTTCTATTATTTTATTTAAATAGTTTTTAATTTTTTGCACATGTGGGCACTTTCCCCTTTTTTATGATCTCTTTGGCATATAGAATCAGTAGAGACACTGCTGAATCAATGGATATACACAGTTTGATAACCTTTAGGCATAATTCCAAATTGTTCTCCAGAATGATTAGATCAGTTCACAGATCCACCCCCCCCCCCCAATGTATTAGTGTCCCAATTTTCCCACATCCTCTCCAAAATCTATCATTATCTTTTCCTGTCATTTTAGTTAATCTGATAGTTGTGTAGTAGTACCTCATAGTGATCTTAATTTGTATTCTCTAATCAATAGTGATTTAGAGCATGTTTTCATGACTAGAAATGGTTTAAAAAGCTAATTTTTAAGAGTTGCTATAAATATTTTTGAATAAGTAGGTTCTTTTTAATTTTTCTTTAATCTCTTTAGATTATAGACCTAGTAGTGATATTGCTGAGTCAAAAGGTGGTCTGTATGCCATATAAAATTAAATAGCATGGGCTTAAATACAGAATCAGTTTCCCAGCAAATCTAAGTTGGAAGGGGCATCAAAGTTGATAGAGTATAAATCTCTTATTTTATAAATATGGAAACTGAGGTCCAGAGAGTTAAGATGACCTTACTTAGTCTTATATAGAAATATGGAGAAAGGGGTGAGAGAAGCAGGCATCATTTGAACCATCCCTGTTATTTGAACCAAACAAAGGAGAGTAAGACACTTATACTAACATATATACATGTACATAAGTAAGAAATTTATTTTTATAATGATAACATTTACAAATAATTTCAAATTTAACCAAAAAAGATAGAAGTGGTTGAGATTATAATAAAGACAAAAATTAAGAAAATTATTTGAGATTAATATGAACAACTTTATGTTAAGTTTTAGAATCTTTAAGAAATAGATGAATTACTTACAAAAATATAAAGCATATCAATTGGTAAATTATAATTAGAAAATCTGCATAGACTAATATTGGGGGGAGGGATGAATCCAATAAAACACCATTAATAAGCTATTCCTTAAAAAAGTATCCCAACCAGATGAATTTACATATGTATTCTTCAAAGATTTCAAAGAACATATAATCTCTATATTATATGGATTAATTCTGTTTTTAAATTTTATTTATTTTTTTATTAAATCTTTTTATTTATAAAACATATGCATGGTCAATTTTTCAACACTGACCTTTGCAAAACTTTCTGTTCCAAATTTTTCTCTCCTTCCCCCCATCCCCTCCCCTAGATAGCAGATAGTCTAATACATGTTAACTATGTTTAAATATATGTTAAATCCAATACATGTATGAATATTTATATAGTTATCTTGCTGCACAAGAAAAATCAGACCTAGGAGAAAAAAACACCTGAAAAGGAAAACAAAATGCAAACAAACATCAATAGAAAGCATGAAAATGCTATGTTGTGGTCCACACTTAGTTCCCACAGGCCTCTCTCTGGATGTAGATGGCTTTCTTCATCACTGAAAAATTTGAACTGGTTTGAATCATCTCCTTGTTGAAGAGAGCCATGTCCATCAAAATTGATCATTGTATAATCTTGTTGTTACTGTATATAATGATCTTATGGTTCTGTTCATTTCACTTAGCATCAGTTCATATAAATCTCTCTAGGCCTCTCTGAAATCATGCTGTTGGTTGTTTTTTACTGAATAATAATATTCCATAACATTCATATACCATAATTTATTCTCCAATTGATGGGCATCCACTCAGTTTCCAGTTTCTGGCCACTACAAAGAGGGCTGCCACAAACATTTTTGCACACAAAGATCCTTTCCCTTCTTTAATGTCTATCTCTTCGGGATATAATTCCAATAGAAATACTGCTGGGTCAAAGAGTATGCACAGTTTTATTAACTTTTTGAGCATAGTTCCAAATTGCTCTTCAGCATAGTTGGATCCATTCACAGTTCCACCAAAAATGTATCAGTGTCCCAGTTTTCCCACATCCCCTCCAACATTCGTCATTATCTTTTCCTGCCATCTTAGGCAATCTGACAGGTATGTAGTGATATCTTAGAGTTGCATTTTTCTGATCAATAGTAATTTGGATCACCTTTTCATGTAACTAGAAATAGTTTCAATTTCTTCACCTGAAAATTGTTCATGTCTTTGACCATTTATCAATTGAAGAAGGCTTGAATTCTTATAAATTTGAATTAATTCTCTATATATTTCAGAAATGAGGCCTTTGTCAGAATCTTTGAATGTAAAAATGTTTTCCCAGTTCATTGCTTCCTTTCTAATCTTGTCTGCATTAGTTTTGCTTGTACAAAAACTTTTTAACTTAGTATAATGAAAATTCTTTATTTTGTGATCAATAATGATCTCTACTTTTTCTTTGGTCACAAATTCTTTCTTCCTCCACAGAACTGAGAGGTAAACTATTCTATGTTCTTCTAATTTGTTTATAATATCATTCTTTATATCTAGATCATGAACTCATTTTGATCTTATCTTGGTATATGGTGTTAGGTGTGGGTCAATGCCTAGTTTCTGCAATACTAGTTATATGGAATATTTCTAAAGAAAGATAGTATGCTGCACAATTCTTTTAATGAAGTGATCATGGTTTTGATCTCTAAAATTGTCATGGACAAATTGGAAAAAAAAAGACTATAGGTTAAAATGGTTAATGATTACTCACATAATAAATTAGGTATAAAATATTGGCAAATAGGAGACAGTAGAATAAAAAAATTTTCATTACAACCAAGTTGGGTTATATCAAGAAAGTAAGGATGATTCAATTTATGTATTTTTCAAAATATGTTTTATTGCTGCCTTTTGTTTTTATAACAAAGTCATTTCTGGAAATATTGATCTTCCCTTGTTCTCCTGATTGAATTCTACATTGTAATTTAATACCAGAGAAACTGAGGTGAGAAGAGATTGTTTTTAATCCTTAATGTGGAGTTTAAGCTAACTGACTGAAATAGAAATATACTTCCAAAGCAACTGAGGCACAGCTTATATAAGGTTTTTTAGCAAGCAAAATACAGAAGTAAGAGTGTAATTGGTCTTGCAGTTATTTTTATCTTTATTTCAAAGAGAGGTCAGGGAGAGAGGAGTTAACTTGGTATTTACAGCTTGGAGATTGTGGCTGGAGCCCTGTCAGACAGGGGAGTAGGACTATTCTTGGATAGATAGGGGCTATAATGAGAGCATTACTGCAGGACATGAGATTGTCCTTGACAATAATTCTATTCCCAGGGTATTTTTTGTACAGGGATGAAGTCAGAGAGGCAAGTACCTGGATACTGTTTTTCTTTTCGGGGGAGGAGGGTGTATGGCCTGCTATCTAGGATCTAGTATAGGAAGGGGCATATGGCCTGCTATCTAGGACCTAATAGTAACATAGAAAAATAATTAAGCAAAAACACCCATACATTCCCCACTTTTTTTTTAATTTAAAAAAATTTTTTTGCAGTCACCCCTTCCAACAATGTATACAGTATTGTATGCTAGTATTTATCACTGCCACAAAGAAGCTACTTTTTATTGTCTATTTTCTCAAAACAATAATAGTTTTTCAATTCGATCATTAATCAATCAATAAGCATTTGTGGCAAACATTATGGCAGATACTTAGAACACAAAGGAAAAAAATTAAATGGTCCCAGGTTTCAAATAATTTACTTTCTATTCAAAGTTAATATTTTAATTAACATTTGTTGTAATCATTATGAATGTTGTACATTTTGTCCTGCTTATTTTAACTCTATGTGAATCTTTGTTTGAGGTGTATTTCTTATAAATCATGTTTTTAGATTCTGATTTCTAATCTATCCTTCTAAACTCTTCCATTTTATGGATGAGTTTATGCCATTCATAGATAGGACTGTAATTTT
Organism: Antechinus flavipes; assembly: GCF_016432865.1. Lineage (NCBI taxonomy): Eukaryota > Metazoa > Chordata > Mammalia > Dasyuromorphia > Dasyuridae > Antechinus > Antechinus flavipes. The sequence continues at coordinate 261,442,794 of NC_067401.1, forward strand.
CTATTTCTTTCCTCTTAAATGTTTTCCTTCCTTTGTCTTCTGTTCAGTCTTTACAAAGATGGTGATAAGATAGGAATGTGCTTAGCACTAGTGATCTAAACCGAATAAGATTTGCTTCAGCTATCTACTTTTCTCTTTCCTCAATTATAATTATCAATCGTAGATGGCTCAATGGTTAGAATGATGAGGCTGTAATCTGAAAGACACCTTGCTAAATTCAAATTTAGCCTCAAACACTTAATTGTATAACCCTGGCCAAGTCACTTAACCTTAGTTGCCTCAGTTACCTCTTCTGCTGGAGAAGGCAATGACAAGTTACTCTAGTATTTTTTCAAGAAAACCCCAAATGGGGTCATATAGAACATGAATAAAAATATGACTGAACAATAATCAACTCCCTTTTTTTCCCTCTCGGAATCTACCTACTTTTTTATCTTCTCCCTTCACTACCATTTCCCTCCTATTTTCCTGTGGAGTTGGCACTAAACTTTGAGTATGTGTCTCTTTCTTTCTCTCTCTCTCTCTCTCTCTCTCTCTCTCTCTCTCTCTCTCTCTCTCTCTGTGTGTGTGTGTATGTGAATTTTACCTTCCTTTACTTGGTTTAAATAAAAGCAATGCTTCATATGATGTTGGAATCTTTACAAACTGCTAACTCATTAGAGTTGATAGATCTTACAAGATGTTTTGGGCCAGAACCTGAAACAAGGTACTAAGTAGAACTAATTGATATAATGCTTGTATTTGCACCTTTACTCATTGGAATTCACAAGTATGGGAGATTCACAAAGTTAACTGTGTAACTTTGTGAATTCACACCTCCCTTGAAGCTCTTAGGGCCAGAGAGCACTATGGGAGAAAACCCATAATCCCTCTCTCTCATTTCCCACAATTCCTCTCCCTCATATGTAAGAGACAGACAGAGGCTCTCAGGCAGATTTCAGCTGAATTATGCCAGAAGCCCTCTCTCCGAGGCAAGAGAGATCATTCCATTTTTCCACTTGGCTGGCTGGTGGCTGAAGAAAGCAGAGGCAGAAGCAAAGGACAATCTGCAAGAGCTCTTGGAACCAAGCAGAGAGATAGGCCTCAAGCTAACCGGGCTATATTGGAGACAATAAAAGATCTGAACTTTTATCACCTGGCTGCATTTGGGGTAATTATTGATCTGAACAGATACTAAGGCTGCCTCCAGAAAACCTCCCCGAGAAACCTGCTCTCTCTCCCAGAGAGAACCATCTACATATATTATATTTTAAAGAGAAAAGAACACCACAACATGATGCTTGCTTCTCCACACCTTTCTCCATGGCTATATAATCTTCTTTACAAAACGTGTGATAATATGAAATATTAAGCTCTATCTCCTTTGTCCTCATTTCTTCCCTAGTATATTCCATTTTTTCTTTTTTCTCTTAAGAGCATCAAAACATTAAAAAAAAAATTTTTTTAGACCCTCTTTCTCATGATATTAGGCTTCTGAGGAGACACTTTGTTCTCCCTCTGTTACAGGAATTCCATGGATATCAGAGGCCCTACCTCTTTAAGGAAAAAAAAATAACCTCTTTATTTTCACCAATCTTTAATTTCCTTTGTAATCTCATGTATCCAAGAGAAAAAAAATACTAAAGAGTTTTATAGGCTTCAACAGATTACCCAAAGGGGTCTGTAATGCAAAAAAGTGTTAGTAATCCTTGCCTTATTAGAATGCAAACTGTTCATTCTTTTTTTCAATCCCTTTTAATTTGTTTAAATGTAATTGATTTTAAAAAAAAAATTCTTTTGAGTGCTGTATGTGCATTTCAGAGTTTTTGTTCAGCTCAGTCTTTTTTCAAGAATGCTTGGAAGTCTTTTATTTCATTAAAAATATTTTATTTTTCTCAGACTTTTTTCCCCCTCAAACTGAGACTTGTTAAAGACCTTAGTTTAAAAAAGTCAAGGTCTTTCACTGCATCTATATTCAGTGTGATCTATATCTTGACTCCAGGGGAGAAAGTGAGTCTGATGACTTTATTTAGCCTTTACTTAATTCCAATTCACCTTCATGTCATGGCATCACCTCCATGATCTCATAGTTGTCTATAAGAATGAAGGAACAACAACCACAACAAAAGTCTTTTTTTTTTTTTCTTCTCTATGATTAATCTCTATTTTGCTTGGTAAATTATTCTTGGTTATAAGCCTTTCTCTTTTGCTTTTTAGAATAGCATATTATAATTTCTCCTTTGTAATAACTGCTAAGTCTTGTGTACTCCTAACTAGGTTTTTTGGAACTTGAACTCTTTTTTTCTGGCTGTTCACAAATTTTTTTCTTCTTTTCAAATTTTAGTTCTGACATTCCTAGGGATTTTCATTTCTTTTTTTTTTTTTTCAGGAATTGACCAGATTATTTCTATTTTCACTTTGTCCTTTTGTTTTCATAGATCTAGATAGTTATTGAAATAAGATATTTACATTTTTATGGGGGAAATAATATATTTTCTCTTGATCTGTTTTTCAAGTCCCTTGCTTTTGATAGAAGATACCTTAAATTTCCTTCTATTGTTTTCAGTTTTATTTTTATTTTGTTCTTATATATCTTATTGTTCCAGGTATGTCTTTTTTCCCATGTATGTCTTATGTGTTTGAATTTAGACATATGTCTTTCCAGCCTTAGCATTCTATCCATTGAGCCATATGGACATATGTCTTGTTTTATTTATTGAGAGTTATTGAATTCTTTTCAATACATTTTAATTTTCAGTAGTATTTTTATTTGGATAAGGTTTTATACCTTTTAAAATAATATTTTATTACTTTCAATTGCATATAAAATCATTTTTCAATATTCATTTTATAAAATTTTGAGTTCTAAATTCTATGCCTTCCTCCTTGATCCTCCCCCTTTAAGAAGGCAAGCAATTTCAAAGACATGTATTTCCACATTCTTCATTAGTCCATATTAATAATAGAGCCCCTTCCCCCCTCCGTCAAAAAAAAAAAAAGAAATTTAGCATTTGTTCTGATCTGCATTCATACTCCATCAGTTCTTTCTTTGGAAGTGAAAAGCAGTCTTCATCATAAATTCTTTAGAACTGTCTTAGATTATTGTATTATTAAGAATAGCTAAGTAATTCACAATTGATCTTTATACAATATTATTGTTACTGTATACAATGTTTTCTGGTTCTATTCATTTCACTTTGCATCAGTTCATGTAACTTTTCCCAGGTTTTTCTGATGGCATCCTGCTCATTATTTCTTATAGCACAATTATAACCCATTACAATCATATAAGATAATTTGTTCAGCCATTCCATAAATAATGGACATTTCTTCAATTTCCAGTTCCTTGCTATCAGAGAAATGTTGTTATAAACATTTTTACACATATGGTTTCTTTTTCTTTTTTTAAAAAAATTCTTTAGAATGCGGACCTATAATGGTAGTGCTAGATTCAAAGAATATTCATAGTTTTATAGCCCTTTGGACATAGTTCCAAATTACTCTTCCAATTTTTATTTTACTCTCTGACTCTAGGAGATAGGGCAACAAAAGTTGGATAATTTCTTAAAATATGACGTCTGGATTATTTTTTAAATTATGGCTTTCAGATAATCCAATGACTCTTAAATGATCTCTCCTTGATCTATTTTCCTTTTTTTTTTTTTTTAATAACTTTTTATTGATAGAACCCATGCCAGGGTAATTTTTTACAGCATTATCCCTTGCATTCACTTCTGTTCCGATTTCCCCCCTCCCTTCCTTTACCCCCTCCCCCAGATGGCAAGCAGTCCTTTACATGTTGAATAGGTTACAGTATATCCTAGATCTTGATCTATTTTCCAAGGCAGATTGACATATTTCACATTAATTTTTAAAAATTCTTTTAATTTTTGGTTTTGTTTATTGACATTTCATTGAATCATTAGCTTTCACTTATCCATTTCTACTTCTTAAAAAGTTCTTTTCTTCAGTGAATTTTTGTATCTCCTTTCCCATTTGGCCAGCTCTTATTTTCAAGGAGTTCTCTTCAATATATTTTGTGCTTTGTTTGCCATTTGTCCTACTCTGTATTTTAACATGTTATTTTCTTCAGTATTTTTTTGGGGGAATCTCCTTTACCAAGCTGCTGACTTTTTCATGATATTCTTGCATCACCCTTTTCTTTTCCAAATTTTTCCTTTACCTAGCTTACTTGATTTAAAAAAAATTTTTTAAGCACTTTCAGAACCTGAAACCAATTCACTTATTTTTCTTTGTGGCTTTGTATGGAGCTGTTTTGACACTGTTGTTTTCTCTTGAGTTTGTTTTCTTGTTTTCTCTTGTGTTTTGATCTTCCTTGTTACCATAGTAACTTTCTATGGTCAGGCTCCCTTTTTTTGTTGTTGCTCATTTTTCTAGCCTATTTCCTAATTTTTACCTTTATGTTAAAGTGCCAAGCTTCAGGTTTTTCATGCTTCTGTTTTTAGAGCTAATTCTAGCAGTCTGTAAGTTTTCATTTCTTTCAAAGTGGTATTATCTAAGGAAATATGTGGTCACTGCTCTCATACTCTGTCTTCTGGTCTGTAAGTGATCATAAGCACTCTTTTCATCCTGGAAGTTGAAGGCTAGGTGGCATTATGGAAAGAGCAGTCAATCTGGGGTCAGGAAGACCTGGGTTCAAATTCAGGCTTAAATATTCACTACCAATATGACTCTATAAGTCTCATAATCTTTCTTTGTCTGTTTCCTTATCTGAAAAATGGGGATAATAACAACATCCATCTTCCAGGGTTATCATGAGAACCAAATAAGATAATATTAGTGAAAATTCTTAGCATACTGCCTGACTCATAGTAAGTACTATATAATTTTTAGTTATTATTAGTATTGAGGTGCTGGTCTAGGCTTAATTTTTGTTAAGTAGTTTCTAGTTTTCTAAATCTTTATTCTTGAATAATAGGGTCCAGAAATGGTAATATTGATGAAGTTACTCTTCTCAGAGCTAGAGTTGAAATATGCAGCAGTCAGTTAATACTTAAAGAAATTAATTCAGGCTATTCATTGGAAGGTCAAATACTGAAGCTGAAGCTTAAATAATTTGGCCACATAATGAAGAGATAGAACTCAGTAGTAAAGACCTTGATGTTGGGGAAAATTGAAGACTAAAGGAAAAGAGGACAGCAAAAGATGAAATAGAGAGATAGTTCTATGGAAAAATGGACATTAACCTGAAGAGACTTTGAGAAATAAGAAGGGCCTAGTGGGCTACAGTCTATGGGGTCATGAATATGACAATATTGAACAGACTAAACAATAACAATAGATAATGAGGAGATGAGGGCTTTTATACTAAAGTTATAACAGTATCAAAGCAGAGAAAGAGAATTGACAGCATTGACAGAGATGATTATTGAATCCATGCAAGCTGTTGCTAATACCAAGTAAAGCAGGATACAGGTGAAAGAGAAGAGTGCCTGAAACAAAGCTGTGTGGATGAAGATTCAGTAAAGATCCATGATATGAATGAAGATCCTGTAAAGGTATAGAGGGCCGTAACTTTGAAAAGGTGTAATTGAATCAAGGACAGCAGGGTGCTTATAGTTAAGCACCTACTCAGTGTGAGATAATATGTCCACTAATATTATCTTATTTGGTTCTCATGATAACCCTGGAAGATGGATGTTGTTATTATCCCCATTTTTCAGATAAGGAAACAGACAAAGAAAGATTATGAGACTTATAGAGTCATATTGGTAGTGAATGTAATTGTGTCATAGGACACAATTATAAGAGGCACTACTTAAAGCCTAAGAGGAAGGGCAGGATACAGCTGATTTGAGAATACAAATATCCTTATGCAGACACATTAGCACAGATTAATTACCCTTTGACAGCATATGAGCAAATTGCTTCTGCTACTATCAAAGCATGGGATGCCCTTTCAGGAAGACAAGATAGAGAGGGAGCCTTCACGAAAATAGCACAAGGTCCAAATGAACTCTTTGCTGATTTTGTGGGATGTCTGCAGATAGCTGTCATATGAACTATTGGTGAAAATGCAGCAACAGAAATTATGAGAAGACAACTTGCTAAGGAAAATGCTAATGAGGTTTATAGAAGAATTATATTAGGACTACACAAAGATGCTCCTTTATATGAGATCATAAGACGCTGTGCCACAGTGGACACAAATATCTTTTATACCCAGGCTATGATGTAGACTTTTCAAGATCTGAACCCTGAAGACAGGGTCCTTTTTGGCAAGGGACTTCCAGAGACAATCATCAATGCTTTCAATGTGGTAAAGTAGGGCATTTAAAAGTTCAATATTGGCATAAAGACAGAGTGAAAAACTATGTGTGAGAACAAGGTCCAAAATCCATGTCCAAAAGGCAATGAAGGCTTCCATTGGACACCAGAATGTAGATTGATTCAGAGAAATGGGAAGCATGGCTCAGCTCTAGGGCCCCAGGCAAAAAACACATGGGGCATGATTGCAACTGATGTTATACCCAGAGAGTCTTTAGAAGCTCAATATTCCAACATGATCAATCAGCTGAGAAGCATCCTGATGGGAGAAAGGGATTACAATTGCAGAGAATAGAGTTGTATGTAGCTGGAACTACTGAGATATCTCCTGGAGACTGTGAAGTCTGTCCCTGTACGGCCTCTAGATACTTTGCCTCCAGGTACAGTAGGCTTGACCATTTCACCTCCTAAGAGTGCTTACAAAGCAGTGTTTATCCATACCCTGACTTGGGAAACTGGGGAATGTGTATTCCAGTCACTAATACAGGTAGACAATGTGCGACTTATCACCCAGGAGAAGTAGTAGCATCAGGTTTACTGATACATACTCCTGATAGGCAATTTGGTGATATTTACCCAGATTTTGACTCCCAACAACAGAATCCAGGAATATTCTGGACTGTAGCTACTACAGCTAACTGTCCTATGCTCACTATCTATGTAAGTGGCATACTTTGAAAGGGTTGGTAGGCACGGGTGTAGATCGTACAGTCATTAGCGTCCTTGGCCAAGTCATTGGCCAGAGATTAAGGCAGACACTTATATGTCTGGCATAGGAGGTCGGTAGCAGCTGAATTTAGTGCTACCCCTTTGAGATGGATATTTGAAGGTGAAACAGGAGTTTTTACTCCTTTTGTAGTTGAAAAAATCCCCATCAACCTATAGGGAAGAGACATCTTGCAACAGTTAGGATTACAAATGAGTACTTCAGTTTTTTAGGCAGGGCTGCTGTTGAAGGCTGGCCTGTACTCTCACCTGATCCCATTCAATGGAAAACTGATACATCAGTATAAATAGAACAGTGGTCCTTAGCAAGTGAAAAAGTGTACTTATTAGATATAGTATAGGAGCAACTTGACCAAGGACACTTACAATCTTCTCTAAGTCCTTGTCATTCCCTTGTATTTGTTGTTAAAAAAAAAAAAAAAGAAAGAAATCTGGAAAATGGAGGATGTTGACTGATCTGAGAAAAATAAATGAACAAATGGAAATCATGGGAACTCTTCAGCCTGGACTTCCATCTCCTACTCAATTGCCTAGAGAATGGCCTCTTTGGATTATAGACATTAAGGATTATTTCTATTCTATCCCTCTAGATAAGGAGGATATGAAAAGTGTTGCCTTTTCAGTGCCCAGCATTAATTTAGCTGAATCTTATATAAGATATGAATGGACAATTTTGCCACAGTGAATGAAAAATAGCTCTACTGTGTGTCAAATGTATGTTGCTGCTACTTTTGCTCCAGTAAGAAAAGCATTTCCAAAAGTTATGTTGTTACATTATATTACATTACATGGATGATATCTTGGGGTGTGCAGCTGAGGAGCAAATGTTAGAAGCATGTTGACAAAAGACTATAGAAACACTAAGGAACTACAAATTGTATTTAGTGCCAGGAAAAATTCAAAGACACGCTCCTTTTCAATATTTAGGATATGATGTATATCCTAAGGTGCCTACAGTACAAAAACTTTAAGAACAAAGAAGTTGAACACCTTAATTGACTTTCAAAAATTGAGAGGAGATATCCAATGGATGTGTCTAATGTTAGGCTTAACTACCCATCAATTATAACCATTATATGACATTTTAAGGGGAGACACTGTTTTAGACTCACCATGCCAGCTCACAAAAGAAGCTTGAGAGGCTTTGAGAGAAGTTGAACTGGCTTTATCCAATGTGGTTGAAAAAGTTACTCAGAAACCCTTAGAAATACCAGTTTTTGCTATAAAAGAGGTACCCACAGCAGTCCTTTATCAAGAAAACAGTATGATAGAGTAGGTAAACCTCCCAGTACAACCACTCCAAAGCCATTCTCCTTAACCAGTGCTTGTGGCTAGAATTTTATTAAAGGGCATTAAGCAAGTAGTACAATTATCTGACATCTGACAAGATATACACCTTTTATACCAATGCTCAAATTAATGTATGCTGTGAAACTATCCAAGAGTAGCAAATTTTATTGTCCACAGCTCCAAATTTTACACACGAGTCTCCGTCAAAAATATCCCGGCTATTACATAATTGACAATGGATCTCTTTTATTTTTTTTAAATTTTATTTTATTTAATAATAACTTTATATTGACAGAATCCATGCCAGGGTAATTTTTTTACAACATGATCCCTTGCACTCGCTTCTGTTTCAATTTTTCCCCTTCCTCCCTCCACCCCCTCCCCTAGATGGCAAGAAGTCCTATATATGTTAGATATGTTGCAGTATATCCTAGATACAATATATGTTTGCAGAACCGAACAGTTCTCTTGTTGCACAGGGAGAATTGGATTCAGAAGGTAAAAATAACTCGGGAAGAAAATCAAAAATGCAAATAGTTCATATTCGTTTCCCAGTATTCTTTCTTTGTGTGTAGCTGCTTCTGTACATCATTTATCCATTGAAACTCAGTTATGTCTCTTTGTCAAAGAAATCCACTTCCATCAGAATACATCCTCATACAATATCATTGTTGAAGTGTATAATGATCTCCTGGTTCTGCTCATTTCTCTTAGCATCAGTTCATGTAAGTCTCTCCAAGCCTCTCTGTATTCATCCTGCTGGTCATTCCTTATAGAACAATAATATTCCATAACATTCATATGCCACAATTTACCCAGTCATTCTCCAATTGATGGGCATCCATTCATTTTCCTGTTTCTAGCCACTACAAAGAGGGCTGCCACAAACATTTTGGGACATACAGGTCCCTTTCCCTTCTTTAGTATCTCTTTGGTGTATAAGCCCAGTAGTAGCACTGCTGGATCAAAGGGTATGCACATTTTGATAACTTTTTGGGCATAATTCCAGATTGCTCTCCAGAATGGTTGGATTCGTTCACAACTCCACCACCAATGCATCAGTGTCCCAGTTTTCCCGCATCCCTTCCAACATTCATCATTATTTTTTCCTGTCATCTTAGCCAATCTGACAGGTGTGTCTTAGAGTTGTCTTAATTTGCATTTCTCTGATCAATAGTGATTTGGAACACTCTTGCAATGGATCTCTTAAAGAAAATGTTTTTAAGGTTACTCTTAAAAGACCAACTAACTTTACAGATGCATCAAAACATAACATTTGTGCTGTATACTCTCATGACTTAACTATAAAGAGAGTAGTCAGAACTCCTTTTCAGTACACCCAGCAGAAGAAATTGTATGCAATCATGCTAAATCTTACTTATTTTCTAAGAGATATAAATAAAATATCTGATTCAGCCTATTCATTAGGTGTACAAAGAATTGCCACAGCCCAAATAAAATTTGTAGCTTCTAATATATCAAATATATATATATATTTATAGCTTCTAATATATCTAATATATATCAGTTCTTAAGGAACTTCAAGAACAAGTGAGAAAGCATTTAGGTAAGATTTATATCTTTCATGTCCACTCTCATAGTGGACTTCCAGGCCCTATTTTTTAATGGAAATTTGAAGACAGATAGCCTTCTAACCATGTTAGCCAATACTCATTTATTTCAGACAGCCCAAGAATCTCATTCTAAATGTCATTAGGCTCCTTGAGCTTTACATTTGCAATTTGGGATAACAAAAGAGCATACTAAGAGCATAGTAAAAGCCTGTACAGCTTGTTTTCCTTTCCACACTCCTACACTCCCTCCAGTGAAAAACCTTCATGGTTTGAGACCCAATGAAATTTGGCAAATAGATGTGACCCATTATAAATCTTTTGGTTGTCTTTTATCCATGTTGTAGTAGAACACCTTTTCAAGATTTACTTTTGTAATACCAGCAGCAAAAGAGGCAGCTCGAGTGGTCACTGAATTCTTTATACAAGCTTTTCCAATTATGAGTATGCTACAAATAATAAAAACAGATACTGGGCCTGCAAATACTTTTAAACATTTTGCACACTTTTGTGCACAGTATCAGATTTTACACACCACTGGTATACCTTTTAATCCTCAAGATCAGGCAATAGTAGAGAGGAGAAACAGAAACATCAAGACACTCCTCCAAAAGCAAAAGAATAGAGGAGCCACAGGTAACTCTCGAGAGCTACGGCTCTCTAGGGTTAAATTTAGCTCTTTACACTATTAATTTTTTGATTTTTGATAAAGAGGCACTGGCTCAGGCAGACAGGTTTTATAACCCACCAGATTGGCAGTGTCCAGTGTGAGTAGCTTCACTATCTTTAGATAATTTCCAGGTGATGTGGAGAGATCCAGAAGATGGTCAATGGAAGAGACCAAATAGGGTAACTCCTTTGGGGAGAGGGTTTGCTTGTATATCTACAGATGGAGAAGGTATCAGATGGGTGCCAACAAACCTTATTCACTTTGTCCATCAGAGAGAGACAGAAAAAGAGAAAAATCTCGAAACAAAGGAGAAGACCCAAGAAACATTTGGTGGTTCCATTGCTGACTGTGCCCACCACTGAAAGAGCATGGCAATTATGGCAATTGACTCATGAACATTAAAAATTGTTGATAAGACTGTTGCAGGACTTCAAAACCTGCAGGAATCATCATATTCCCTGAGATATGATGAGACTATTGCAGGACTTCAAAACTTGCAGGAATCATTGGATTCCCTGACACGTGAAGTAATGGACGATAAATTGGTTTTGGACTATCTCTTGGCTGTTGAAGGAGGTGTATATGTGATTGTTATTTATATACCCTCTTTCTAGGACTTATGGATATATATGATTCCTCATGTTGATTCATGTTGCTTGTTACATCACTACTAGCCTGTTATATATACACATGCTTGTGTAATACTTCCCATGTTTATGGATTTATGGATACTTGTTTCAATTTCAGCCCAGAGGAAACCTGTTAACAATATCTGGTTTGACTCCTGTAAAGCATAGGGATTATGAAAAAGTATACTTAAGATTCAGTATGATTGACTTAATCCTACAACAAGATATTAACTCAGTGGAATTAAGATAATGATTCTCTAGTTTACATGTACTTAGTACTTAGTATAGTTCTACAAGCTGACACCTATTCTACAAGATTGACATCTATGATGATGTTCTTAGAATAGAATATATAAGAGTTAAGAGATCTGGGAGGGAAGACAGACTTCAAGATAGAGATCCTCGTGGTGGCTCTCCTGCCTTCTGCATTGCTCCACTGAGACCAAGGCCCATCTTAAGGTCCCCCAGAAAGCTAGCCCAGGCCCAGGTGAAGGAATGAAAGAGATAATAAAGACTTTTGACTTTATTCCTATTCTTGTGATAATTATTTCTTCACTGAAACCAAAGCCCATTTGTTAGACCTCCAGAAAGCTAACCAGAACATTACAGACTCCCCATTTTCCTTTGGTTTTTTCACCTCCCTCCCTTTGATGTCAGGGAGGGCGTGATCACCTTCTTTTTTGTGTTTTCACCTCCCTTCCTGAGACGTCAAGGTAGGAGTGATCACCTCCTTTTTGGTGTTTTCACCTCCCTGAGAAGTCAGGGAGGGCGTGACCACCTGTGTTCTAAAACAAAAGAAAGTAGGAGATGTAGAGGGCTGGAACTCTGAAAAAATGTATTTGAATCAAAGACAGCAGGGTGCTTATAATTAAGCACCTACTCAGTGTGAGATAATGGTTCTCTAAACATATACTTAATGTGATATGGTGATGTAATGGCGCATGATCAATGTTCTGTAGTGATGTAATTGTATTGAGGTATTTAAGGGAATCTCATACACAAAAGACTCTCTCAGCCATGGACAGAAGAAGAATCAGTCACATAGAGAAGACTCAAGATTCCATCTTTGACCAGCCTTGTAATGGCCCTCCTACCTTCATCACTTCATCACCTAAAAACCAAGGCCCATCCAGAGATCCCCCAGAAAGCTAACCCAAATATTACATAAAGGAGTCTGAGAAGAATCACTAAGAAAGGTCGGAGAAACAGGAGAGAGAGCAGTGTCTCAAAAACCTAGAGAGAGGAGAATACCAAGGGTAAGAGGGTGATTAAAGAGTGGTTAAGAAGAATGAAGATTAAGAAAAGATCTTTGAACTTGTCAATTTGTTTTAAATGATGAGGTTGGAAGCCAAATTGTAATAAGTTAAGAGTGAGAGAAATAGTGGAGCCACCTACTGTAGACTGTGTTTAAAGCATAGTCAGAAAAGGCAGGACAATAATTATCAAGTATGGATGGGTCAAGTAATGTGGTTTTTTTATTTAGTGGATGGAAAGGAAACAAATGGGCATATTTGTAAGTAGTATAGAAGCTTGTTGATTATGAATTCAAGAAGTCCAAGAATTCTATGGAGTCCATTTGCAAAAGTTGAATTGAGAACAATTTAAAGGACAGAACTCAGAGCTGGCATATTGTTTGAGAGCTAGCAGACCCTAGAATTAAGATGCCAGCTTGTCCTGAGGTATATATAACTCTCCATCCAAAAATTCATTAGTAGGGGCAGCTGGGTGGTGCAGTGGATAGAGCCCCAGCCCTGAAGTCAAGAGGACCTGAGTTCAGATTTGGCCTCAGACACTTAGCACTTCCTGGCTGTGTGACCCTGGGCAAGTCACTTAACCTCAAACCCTCAGCAAAAAAAAAAAAAGAAAAAAAGAAAAAGAAAGAAAGAAAGAAAAAATTAGTAGTTACCTAATTCAGGATATCTGCTAAGTCCATAGCTAGAGACAGTATTGACTACAACCAAGCAGTAAAGCAACATGCAATAGAGATTGTGAAACCAAAGTGTATATCAACAGTGTGATGATATTTGGGCTCCTGCAAGCCTGTAGTCTCAGAAATGTTGCTTACATGTGATTCTGTCCATATGTGACTTCCCATTTATGGAATGCATATTTGTTGAAGATTACATTCTAGGATTATGGTGCAGATGCTCATTTACTCTTGTTCTTACTGTGTTATTTTAGTAAATGCCTGTGTATTGGACTAATTGATGTTAAATCATGTGATATAGTTTTATAAGTGCGGATACATAGAATATACTGAGCTTATAGTAGTAATCCTCAGTGTTATGAAATGTGTGTGTGTGTGTGTGTGTGTGTGTGTGTGTGAAAGAGGGGGGAGGTAAGAAGAGAAAGAGAGAGAAAAAGAGAGGGAAAGAGGAGGATAAATGAGAAAAGGCATTACATAAAATGAATTTAATAAACTAAAATTTGCTATTCTTTTACCATAGTATCACAGACTTACTAACCACACAGAGAGTCTTTTCAGGTTCATATTGGCATTCTACCTTCTAGTGTCCATTGTCTACCCTTAGATAAATTAGGTGATACTTCCTGTTGATTTTCTCCTTCCTCCACTGACCTTGATTATATTTTCCTATTTAATTAACATCTCCAATTGACAAATTTTGTTTTTGTTTCTATTTTTTTTGTTTGGGCTTAGAAAGTTACTAGTACTCAAGCTCTTTTTTTTTTTTTTTTTTTTAACATTTGATTCCTATATTCTTTCAAAGAGGCTGGATCAGCATATGTAATATGAGTGAATTTTTTTAAAGCTTCTCTGGAAATCTCGGAATATGGAGGAAATCCCCAGTTGTGCTTCTAGAACATTATGTCTGTGATTCAGAGAGAAGAGGAGTGGTCCGTATTCTTTCCCCATTATAACATATTGCTTCTTTCTAGCTTAGATTCTGTGATTCTGTAAACTAAGAAATAATTGATGGAATTAGTTAAATTGGTAAATGGGAGAATGTGTTTCTGAATGTATTAGATCAGGGAGCAATATTCCTCAAGTCACCTTCTATAAATAGTTTTGTACTGAAAAAGTTAAATCTAATTCAATAAAGTACATACATTTTCCCTTTTTTTTTTTTTGGAGGGGGGTCAAGGGCACTATAATCTTTCCTGCCACTCAAGTTCACGACTTTATAATCATTCTGATATCTTCACTCTTTCTCAGTCCATATTTTCTTCTTCTTTTTTTTACTTAATAGTATTTTATTTTTTCAATTACATATAAAGATTTCAACATTCACTTTTGCAAGATTTGAGTTCCAGTTTTTTTCTCCCTCCTTCCCTTACCTCTCCCTGCCCAAGACAGCAAGTAACCTGATATAAGTTACATATAAACATTCATTTCTTTTTTTAAATTTGATTTTTTTAAAGCTTTTTATTTTCAAAATATATGCATGGATAATTTTCAACATTCACTCTTGAAAAACCTTGTGTTTCAAATTTTTTCCCTCCCTTCCCTTCACCTCATCCCCTAGATGGCAAATAATGCAATATAGGTCAAATATGTACAATTTTTCTAAACATATTTCTACAATTATCATGCTGCACAAGAAAAATCAGATCAAAAAGGAAAAAAGGTGCAAAAGAAAACAAAATGGAAGCAAATAACAACAAAAAGAGCAAAAATATTATATTGTGATCCACACTCAGTTCCCACAGTCCTTTGTCTGGGTACAGATGGCTGTCTTCATCACAAGACCATTGGAACTGGCTGAATCATCTCATTGTTGAAAAAAGCCACGTCCATCAGAATTGATGATCATATAATCTTATTACTGATACAATCATTTCAAACATATTTCCATATTAATCATGTTGTAAAAGAAAATTCAAAAACAACAAAAAACGTGAAAATAGTATGCTTTGATGTGCATTCAGTATCTGTACTTCTTTCTTTGGATGTGAATGGCATTTTCCATCCCAACTCCATTGGAATTGTCTTGGATCACTGTATTGATGAGAAGAGCTTAATTTAAGCTGATCACCATACAATGTTGCTATTACTATATATAATGTTCTCCTGATTCTGCTCATTTCATGTAGCATCATTCATGTAAGTCTTTCCAGGTTTTTTTGAAATCAGCCTGCTCATTATTTCTTATAGAACAAAAATATTCTATTACATTTAAATACCACAACTTATTCAGCCATTTCCCAATCATCCACTCAATTTCCAATTCTTTGCCACCATAAAAGAGCTGCTATATTTTTGCACATGAAGTCCTTTTCCCTCTTTAAAAATTTTTCTTTTTCCTCTTTTATGATTTCTTTGGGATATAGACTCAGTAATGAGATTGTTAGATCAAAGGGTATGCACAATTTTATAGCCCTTTGGACCTGGTTCTAAATTGCTCTCTAGGATGTCAGTCCACATTTTTAATCAGCTGCCTAGTCTTGTCTCTTCTCCTTCCTTAACATCTTTCCCCTTTTCTCAAACAGCTTCCTCTTTGTTCAGGCTTGTATTACCTCTAGCTTTACCTCACCAATAATCTCCCAACTGATTTCCCTGCCTCTTCCTTTTTCCAGTCCATCTTCCACAAGTTGCCAAAATGACTTTCTTACAGCACCAGTATGATCATGTCATTCCCTGATCAGTTAAACTCCCTATTACCTTTGGAATTGTAGACAAACTGCTTTTGACGTTTAAAGCTATTTTTGATCTGGCTCCTTCTGGGTTTATTACACATTACACCTTTTTACTCACTCTTTGGTCCAGTCAAACTGGCCTTCTTGCTTCTCCCATGTCTGTAGCTTTGCACAGGCTGCTCCTGTTAATTTCCTCCCTCTCTCATGCCTGGAATTGAGATGAGAACATCTTTGCTCTTAGAATACTTTAAAACTCATTGCAAGTGCTGCCTTCTACAACCTTTCCTCATTCCTCAGCTACTAATGCATCCCTTCACCTTTGCAAAATTATTTTGTATTTATTTATTATATATATAATAAAAATAATCTAAACTTGACATTTAATATAAACGTTATGTTAGTATCATAGATCTATTTTCTCTTCAGGTAAACTAGGGAGTACCTAATTTTTATATTTGCCTTCTCAGAACTTAGATTAGTGCCTGTAAAATAGTAGGTTTTTAATAGGAAATACGAAATGCTGGTTGATTGAATTAGTATGAAAGTTTGGGAAATCTCCACTTTGTTTAAACAGTGGCTCAGACTTCCCGATAACGGCAAGATTGGATTTGCTCAAATGGGCCCCTCTAGATGTTTGTCCATGTGGTCCAAGATCCTTTTGGTCACAAACTAGTCAGAGCCGGATGATCCAATTCGGTTATTAAGTTTCGCTTTCTGCTTTCCCCAGCCGAGTTGTTTCAGGTCCCGCCCCTTTCCTTCCAGTCTAGGCCCCGCCCCTTTCTCTTTTACAATATTGACATTTGAGGGCTTGCAGGTGATAGTCAGCCCCCAAGTTTCGCGCCAACTCTGTTTTTTTCCCTTCCAGAGGCGGGAAATAAGTACGTGCCTCACGAACGTGCCTTACGTCTTCTACGATTGGTTCTGGGCTCCGAATCCCGCCTCCATACTCTGAGAGGGTGCTAGCATTGGTGGAGAGACCAGCAAGACGGCGGCGTCGGGAGAAGATCTTGTGCTGCTGACCGGGTACAGAGGATCGGGTGAGTCTCCTGGGCGTCCAGTGCTGCCCACTAGCCCTTTTGCCAGGGAGAGGGGGAAACACTGTGCGGTGGGGAGGGCAGTTGACGCGCCAGAGTACGGGGGAAGGGTGGGGAGCGGCGGATACGCTGGAGGCTGAGGGGGCTAGCCGAGGGTTCGGCCACAATAGTCGGGACCTGGTGGGGGGAGGTTGGGGGAGGGGCCGCGCCTGTCTGACTGACCCCGGAACCTGCAGGTAACCGTTCCCCCTTCAGTCTCCTCTTGAGGAAACCCTTAGTCCCCGGAGCGCGAGCTTCGGATCCCTGGTGTAGGCGGCTGGGCGTCTGACAGACCCCAGCTCGGGCCCTCTTCCGGGCGCCCTCTCCAACCTTCAGTCATCCAGTGCCCTCCTACTTAGTTGATCAGTCTTAAGGTGGAGCCTGGGACTAGGGGGCTCTGGATGTTTGACTTCGGGGAGGGGGTGGGGAGTGAGGAGAAGCAAAAGCAATCGTAATTGCACGTGCCTTCGTCTGGTACTTCAGTTCCCCGAGGGAATTCCATCATAGGAGCTGGTCTTAGGAAAGGGCATCTTAGCTTTTTTGAGTGGGAAGATTCCTTGGAAAATAATCTAATACAATCTCATCTTTTCCATTAGTTTTAGTTAAATGCATATATTCGACTGAGCCAGTAAAAGTATTGTACTGGGCTTTGAATTCGAGAAATTGTAAGATAATACAATCCTTGTCTTTGTGGAATTTATAATATAATAGGCATATCACACATACATGCTTATAAAATAATAATATTCACCTAATAAGGTTATTGTGAGGATCAAATTAAATAACATATAAAGAGCTCTGCAAATATTAAAGCCCAAGATTTAATTTTATAAGCAGACTTGTGATTTTATTCATATAGTGAAACAACACTTGGTGTATTGGACATTGGGTCTAAGAAAGTGTAGATAATATAGTCCCTTTCTTATTGGAGTTTATAATATAGTAGGGAGATATGCATGTATATATGTAGAAGTATGTATATATGCATGTATATATACATACATGTATGGGTATATACACATACACAAGTATAAAATTGTGTGATTTATCGAATTAGAAACAGGCTGAAATAAGATTATGTATACACCGATGTATGAGTATGTCTATGAGACATGTATATTCATGTGTGGATATATGCACATGTGTGTATATATTTATATATACATACATGCACATATAAGTATAAAATAAGTAAAAATATATGCACATGTATGTATATATTTATGTATATACACATATATGCACATACAAGTATAAAATTGTGTGATTTACAGAACTAGACAATGATTGAGATAAGATTTGATTTTATGGACCTGTAGGTGTAGTGAAGGAACACTACCTTTGCATTTTAATTATTTGGCCTTGGCTTATTGTAATTTTCAACTAGAGAGTTGCTTGAGGCACTGAGAAATTGAGTAACTGGTCCAAGGGGTCATACTACTTCCTAGGCAGAACTTGAATTTAATTCTTTTGTGACTTCTAAAATGTCTCTCTAGCCATCCCACTATATTTCTTCAGACACAAATCTATACTATATATCTTTAGTGCAATCTCCAAATGTGTCTTGTATGTAAGAGGAAAAACTTGTGGACTAAGTGTAGGACAGGGAGGGAAGAATCCAAAACTTTGTAGAGAAAGATGGCGTTTAATTTGGACATTAAAATATTTGGAGGAATACAACAGAGAAAAGGGATTCCTTCCAGTTTAAAAAATGTTTTAGATTGCAGATGTTTGACTGAAGCATAATGGAGTTATGTAGGAAAGTAGAGAGGTGTCAGATTTGTGGGTCAATGGTGGCCACACCCTACTTAAAGACTTTATCTGGATTTATTATTTACATTTGTTTCCAATGAAAGTTTTTGGTTTAACTTTACACAAAATGGGTGTTTTTAGTAGTTTTGGAGGAGCTTTTGTTCCCCCCCCCCCAAAGGTATTTTTCATAAAGAATTACATGCAAATATATGTAGCATTAAAATTGTGCAGTTTTCATCTTATCCTTTGTGTATTTAGTATAATAATTTATTTCCTGATCATCCTTGTGGAAAAATGAAACTTAGTTGTAAACTTAGGTACAATATTGTTTCTTGTTTTTTTTTTTTTTTTTTTTTTTTTTTTTTTTTTTGTTGTTGTAGTTGTTGCTTGTTTGTTTTGTAAATTAATTGTTTTTGAAATGCTTCTCCTTCATAGTAACAATTATCATGGATAATGTTTATGTAGGATTTTAAGGTTTGCAGAGTTCTTATATATATCATCTCATTTGATCTTTTTTTTTTCCAATGTTAAAATTTGTTTTTTTTATTATAGCTTTTTATTTACAAGATAGATGAATGGGTAATTTTTCATCACTGACAATTGCAAAACCTTTTGTTGCAGTTTTTTTCCTCCTTCCCCCTACCTCTCCCACAGATGGCAGGTAGACCGATACATGTTAAATATGTTAAAGTATATGTTAAATACAATATATGTATACATATGCATACAGTTATTTTGCTGCACAAGAAGAATCAGACGTTGAAATAATGTACAATTAACCTGTGAAGGAAATAAAAAATGCAGGTGGACAAAAATAGAGGGATTGGGAATTCTATGTTGTGGTTCATAGTCATCTCCCAGAGTTCTTTCACTGGGTGTAGCTGGTTCAATTCATTATTGCTCTATTGGAACTGATTTGGTTCATTTCATTGCTGAAGATGGCCACGTCCATCAGAATTGATCATCATATAGTATTGTTGTTGAAGTATGTAATGATCTCCTGGGCCTGCTCATTTCACTCAGCATCAATTCATGTAAGTCTCTCCAAGCCTTTCTGAAATCATCCTGCTGGTCATTTTTTACAGAACAATAATATTCCATAACATTCATATAATACAGTTTATTCAACCATTCTCCAATTGATGGGCATACACTCAGTTTCCAGTTTCTGGCCACTACAAAGAGGGCTGCCACAAACATTTTTGCACATACAGGTCCCTTTCCCTTCTTTAAGATCGCCTTGGGATATAAGCCCAGTAGTAACACTGCTGGATCAAAGGGTATGTACAGGTTGATAATTTTTAGACCATAGTTCAAATTGCTCTCCAGAATGGCTGGATGTATTCACAGTTCCACCAACAATGTATCTGTGTCCCTGTTTTCCCACATCCCCGCCAACATTCAGCATTATCTTTTCCTATCAACTTGACAAGTGTGTAGTGGTATCTCAGAGTTGTCTTAATTTGCATTTTTCTGATTAATAATGATTTGGAGCATCTTTTCATATGGCTAGAAATAGTTTCAATTTCTTCATCTGAAAATTGTCTGTTCATATTGACCATTTATCAATTGGAAAATGGCTTGATTTCTTATAAATTGGAGTAAACTCTTTATATATTTTTAAAATGAGGCCTTTATCAGAACCTTTGACTCTAAAAATGTTTTCCCAGTTTATTGTTTCCCTTCTAATCTTGTCTGCATTAGTTTTCTTTGTACAAAAGCTTTTCAGTTTGATATAATCAAAATTTTCTATTTTGTGATCAGTAATGATCTCTAGTTCTTCTTTGGTTACAAATTCCTTCCTACTCCACAGGTCTGAGAGGTAAACTATCCTATGTTCTTCTAATTTATCTATAATCTCATTATTTATGCCTAGATCATGAACCCATTTTGACTTTATCTTGGTGTATGATGTTAAGTGTGGGTCAATGTCTAGTTTCTGCTGTACTAATTTCCAATTTTCCCAGCAGTTTTTGTTAAACAGTGAATTCTTATCCCAAAAGTTGGGGTCTTTGGGTTTGTCAAACACTAGATTATTGAAGTTATTGACTATTTTGTCCTTTGAACCTAACCTATTCTACAGATCAACTAGTCTATTTCTTAGCCAATATCAAATGGTTTTGGTAATTGCTGCTTTATAATAAAATTTTATATCTGGTCCAACTAGGCCACCTTCATTTGATTTTTTTTTTTTTCATTAGTTCCTTGAAAATCTTGAGTTTTTGTTCTTCCAGATGAATTTTGTTGTTATTTTTCCTAGGTCATTAAATTAGTTTTTGGCGAGTCTGATTGGTATAGCACTAAATAAATAGATTAGGTAGTATTGTCATCTTTATTATATTTGCTGGCCCTATCCAAGAATACTTAATATTTTTCCAATTGATTAGATCTGACTTTATTTATGTGGAAAGTGTTTTGTAGTTTTGCTCATATAATTCCTGACTTTCCCTTGGTCGATAGATTCCCAAATATTTTATACTATCGACAGTTACCTCATTCATTCATTCATTCATTCATTTATTCATGCATTCATTCATTTATTTATTTATTTGTAAAAATACAAATGTTTATTTCTCCTTCCAAGTCTTGTCTCTTTCCTTTTTTTTTTTTTTTAAACTTTTTATTGACAGAACCCATGCCAGGGTAATTTTTTACAGCATTATCCCTTGCACTCACTTCTGTTCCGATTTTTCCCTTCCCTCTCTCTACCCCCTCCCCCAGATGGCAAGCAGTCCTTCATATGTTAAATAGGTTACAGTATATCCTAGATAGAATATATGTGTGCAGAACCGAACAGTTCTCTTGTTGCACAGGGAGAATTGGATTCAGAAGGTATAAATAACCCAAGAAGAAAAACAGAAATGCAAGCAGTTTATATTCATTTCCCAGTGTTTTTTCTTTGAGTGTAGCTGCTTCTGTCCATCCTTGATCAATTGAAACTGAATTAGCTCTCTTTATCGAAGAGATCCACTTCTATCAGAATACATCCTTGAGGTATATAATGATCTCCTGGTTCTGCTCATTTCACTTAGCATTAGTTCATGTAAGTCTCGCCAGTCCTCTCTGTATTCATCCTGCTGGTCATTTCTTAGACAGTTACTTTAAATGGAATTTCTCTTTGTAACTCTAACTGTTGGATTTTGTTAGTGTTATTTAAGAATGCTGATGACTTATGTGGGTTTATTTTGTATCCTGCAATTTTGCTAAATGTACATCTCAATTGATCTTATAACAATCTTGTTAGGTAGGTGCTATTAACTGTTTTTATAGATGAAGAAATTGAAATTGAAAGTAGTTATGAAACACTTCCTAGCTGTAAAATCCTGGACAAGTCACTTAACCAATTGCCTCAGCAAAAGGAAAAAAAAAAGTCATTATTACTTGTTCAGGGTCACACAGTATGATTGAGACAAGATTTACATAGGTCTTCCTATATAAGTCCAGCCCTCTACACATTATGTTCTTGGCTGTTTTAAGATTGGTCCCATGGAAATCGAAGAAAAATCTACAATGACCTATATCTTATAGGGCTATGAGGGAAATTGAGAAGTCAGGTATGCCAGTGATTTTTGAAGAATGCTTTCCTGTCTGTTGGTGTGCAACAAGAAGTATCCAAATCATCCTTAATATGAGAGCAAGGAGCACTGGTAAAGTTCCCACTGAACAAGAGAAGAAAAGGGAATAAATGCTGGGTGATTTATCAGTGAAAGGTCCCCAGTCACAGTTGAGAAGTTTTGAACTGTGAGACTTCAGTTAAGTCATTCCAAGCAAGTGTGTCAATGTCATTTTCTTGAAGTTAATTAAAAAAAAGGTAGATTACATACACTGCTTAGAGAGATATTCTAGCTATTTCAGACAGTTTGAGAAACTTTTCCTACAGTTTGAGGTATATCATGTGTTAAGCATGGTTAGAGCTATTACTCATACAATACCTTATTTGCAAATATTTGACTTCTCATCATATAGCTTCTGTGATATTAGTAATAAAGTAAATATTGATTTAATGTTATATTTTTTGAAAAGCTTTAAATATTGCTCATTTGATTCTAACTCTATGAGGTAAAGAGTATTAGCTATAATTTGCAGACCTTATTAATTGATTGCATTTCTATTCCGTTTAACCATTCAAATGGTAGTTTCTCTCCACATTAGTAAAGTTTCTTTTCTTTTCTTTTTTTTTTAATTTTAATATCTTTTTATTGATAGAACGCATGCCAGGGTAATTTTTTACAGCATTATCCCTTGCATTCATTTCTTTTCCGATTTTTCCCCTCCCTCCCTCCACCCCTTCCCCCAGATGGCAAGCAGTCCTTTACATGTTGAATAGGTTACAGTATATCCTAGATACAATATATTTGTGCAGAACCGGACAGTTTTCTTGTTGTACAGGGAGAATTGAATTCAGAAGGTATAAATAACCCGGGAAGAAAAACAAAAATGCAAGCAGTTTATATTCATTTCCCAGTGTTCTTTCTCTGGGTGTAGCTGCTTCTGTCCATCTTTGATCAATTAAGGCTCTTTTTATCGAAGAGATCCACTTCCATCAGAATACATCCTCAAACAGTATCGTTGTTGAGGTATATACACATTAGTAAAGTTTCATGAATTGCTGTGCCCCTAAAATTCATCATGTAGTAGTTAGATTTACAATAGAGAGCCTCTCTACTTTCAGGTAGATATTAGCCTTTGAACAAGAGCTCTCTGATGGATTTATGGTTTGATATTTTGGTACCTCATTTGGTAGCACATACCTCTGGCAGAGCTTTTGAGAAATAGCAATCTTTATTCCATAGTGAAGCTCAGAATAGGACTTCTTAGCATAATTGCCTTTCAAACCATTGATCAAGTTCAATGCCTGGCAAATAATCAGTAGTCAATCAAGAGACATTTATTAAATGCCTATTATATGCTAGGAACTGTACTAGATACTAAAATTCCAAGTACCAAGAATAGAATTATCTCTAAGATGAATCCTATTCCCAAAGAGTTTACATGCCACTTGGGGAGGCAAGCATATATTAAATACATGCATCATACATGTAAAGTTAAATACAATTGATTTCAAAGGGGTTAAAAAGAAGGTAGTTGGGGAGATAAGGAACAAATAGTTAAAAAGATCAAGAAAGACATCATGTTGAAGATGGTGCTTTAGCTTCATCTTGAAGGATGGATTCTGAGGCAGAAGAGAAAGTAATTTTGAATAAGCCTGAAAAGGTAGGCTGAGACCAGTATATATAAGACTTTAAGTGCTAAATAGTGGAGTTGACTTGAATTAGGGAAATCAAATTAGTAGACTGTTGTAAAAATCTGGGGGAGAGTTGGAGAAGGCTTAAGCTAAAGTACCTATGGGGAGAAGGAGTGGGATGTAAGATGTGAAGGTGGGAACAGCAAGATTTGGCAACTGTGATTGGATATGTGGAATAAAGGAACGTGTGAAGTCCGGGCTAATGCTGAGATTATGAATCTACAGACAAGAGAAAGATGGTAGCTCTTTCTATAAAATAGAGAAGAAAGAAGAGGAAAAAGTTTAGGGAGAAAGATGATGAGTTCATCTTTGGACATTTTTGAGTTTTTTTTTAAAAATTAATTAATTTATTTTTAATAACTTTTTATTGATCGAACCCATGCCAGGGAAATTTTTTACATTATCCCTTGCACTCACTTCAGTTCCGATTTTTCTCTTGCCTCCCTCCACCCCCTCCCCCAGATGGCAAGCAGTCCTATACATGTTAAATATGTCACAGTATATCCTAGATACAGTATATGTGTGCAGAACCGAACAGTTCTCTTGTTGCCCAGGGAGAATTGGATTCAGAAGGTAGAAATAACCAGGGAAGAAGAACAAAAATGCAACAGTTTACATTCACTTCCTAGTGTTCTTTCTTTGGGTGTAGCTGCTTCTGTCCATCATTGATCAATTGAAACTGAGTTCTTCTCTTTGTCAAAGAAATCCACTTCCATCAGAATACATCCTCATATAGTATCGCTGTTGGAGTATATAATGATCTCCTGGTTCTGCTCATTTCATTTAGCATCAGTTCATGTAAGTCTCTCCAAGCCTCTCTGTATTCATCCTGCTGGTCATTTCTTACAGAACAATAATATTCCATAACATTCATATACCACAATTTACCCAGCCATTCTCCAATTGATGGGCATCCATTCATTTTCCAGTTTCTAGCCCCTACAAAGAGGGCTGCCACAAACATTTTGGCACATACAGGCCCCTTTCCCTTCTTTAGTATCTCTTTGGAGTATAAGCCCAGAAGTAACACTGCTGGATCAAAGGGTATGCAGTTTGATAACTTTTTGGGCATAATTCCAGATTGCTCTCCAGAATGGTTGGATTCGTTCACAACTCCACCAACAATGCATCAGTGTCCCAGTTTTCCTGCATCCCCTCCAACATTCATCATTATTTTTTCCTGTCATCTTAGCCAATCTGACAGGTGTGTAGTGGTATCTCAGAGTTGTCTTAATTTGCATTTCTCTGATCAATAATGATTTGGAACACTTTCATATGAGTGGTAATAGTTTCAATTTCATCCTCTGAAAATTGTCTGTTCATATCCTTTGACCATTTATCAATTGGAGAATGGCTTGATTTCTTATAAATTTGAGTCAGTTCTCTATATATTTTGGAAATGAGGCCTTTATCAGAACCTTTAACTGTGAAGATGTTTTCCCAGTTTGTTGCTTCCCTTCTAATCTTGTTTGCATTAGTTTTGTTTGTACAAAAGCTTTTCAATTTGATGTAATCAAAATTTTCTATATTGTGATCAATAATGGTCTCTAGTTCATCTTTGGTCACAAATTTCTTCCTCCTCCACAAGTCTGAGAGAGAAACTATCTTACATTCCTCTAATTTATTTATAATCTTGTTCTTTATGCCTAAATCTTAGACCCATTTTGATCTTATCTTGATATACGGTGTTAAGTGTGGGTCTATACCTAATTTCTGCCATACTAATTTCCAGTTATCCCAACAGTTTTTATCAAATAATGAATTCTTATCCCAAAAGTTAGGATCTTTGGTTTTGTCAAACACTAGATTGTTATAGTTGACTATTCTGTCTTGTGAACCTAACCTATTCTACTGATCACCTAATCTATTTCTTAGCCAATACCAAATGGTTTTGGTGACTGCTGCTTTACAATATAGTTTTAGATCAGGTACAGCTAGGCCACCTTCATTTGATTTTTTTTTTTTTTTCATGAATTCCCTTGAGATTCTCGATCTTTTGTTCTTCCATCTGAATTTTTTGTTATTTTTTCTAGATCATTAAAATATTTTCTTGGAAGTCTGATTGGTATAGCACTAAATAAATAGATTAGTTTAGGGAGTATTGTCATCTTTATTATATTCACTCGGCCTATCCAAGAGCATTTAATATTTTTCCAATTATTTAAATCTGACTTTATTTGTGTGGAAAGTTTTTTGTAATTTTGCTCATATAATTCCTGACTTTCCTTTGGTAGATAGATTCCCAAATATTTTATGCTGTCGTTTTGAATGGAATTTCTCTTTGTATCTCTTGCTGTTGGATTTTGTTGGTGATGTATAAAAATGCTGAGGATTTATGGGAATTTATTTTGTAGACATTTTTGAGTTTCATATGTACCTTCCCAGGTTTTTCTGAAACTGTCACTTTCTTTATCTCTTAAGATATAATGATATTCATAGACCATAACTTGTTCAGCCATTACCCAATTCATAGGTAACCTCGTTTGGCAGTACAAAAAGAGGGGCAATAGATAATTTTTATTCATATAGATTTTTTTCCCTCTTTCTCAGATCTCTTTGGGCTATAAGCCTAGTATTGGTATAGCTAGGGTATCTAGTTTAATTAAGTACCACAGTTTAGTGATTTTTGGATTGTTATTGTTTAGTTATTGTTCAGCTATTCAGCTATATCTCTCACTCTTTTTTTTTTTTTTTTTTTTTTGCTGAGGCAATTGGGGTTAAGTGATTTGCCCAGAGTCATACAGCTAGTGTCTGACTCTTTATATTTTATCATGGGGTTTTCTTGGCAGAGTTACTGGTTTTCTCTTTCCCTTTCAACTCAAGCAGGGTTAAAAAAACTTCTCCAGGATCACACAGCTAGTACATGTTTGAGGCCATATTTGAATTCAGAAAGATATGTCTTTTTGTACCATCTTACTGTATGACTTTGGATTTAGTTCCAGATTACTTTCCAGAAAACCTGGATCAGTTCACAGGTCTACCAATAGTGCATTGATATACCTGTTTTCACACAGTTCCTCTGGCAACATCATTTTTTTGGGGGGGGTAGGGGTCATCCTTGCCAACTTGGATTTTGAACATGAATTGGATCTTGAGTGCTTTTAATTTGTATTTCCTCTGTGATTAGTGATTTGCGGCAAATTTTATATGGCTGTTCATAGCCTGAATTTCTTTCTCTGAGAACTATTGTTCATATTCTTTAACTATTTATGTACTGGGTTAATGACTTTTGTTCTTAATATATTGGAATCAGTCTTATATCAGACTTATCTTATATCTATCTTATATATCAGACCTTTATTAGAAAAATTTGATGTTCTTGTTATATTCATTGTTCTGTTTCTGCTCTCGTTCCTCAGCATTAAGTCTTTCCAGATTTCTTTGAAATGACCCTTCATTTCAAACAATACAGTGATATTCTATGACATTCATATAGCATAACTTGTTTAGCCATTTTCCTCATTTGCTACCCCAAAAAGAGTGGTTATAAATATTTTTGTACTTATGAGTCTTCTCTATGTGATCACTTTGGCAGTTTCAGCTTAGTAGTGGTACTGCTGAATCAGAAGATAACAGTTTGATAACTTCTTGAACATAATTCCAGGATGCTTGCTAGAATAACAGCAGCAATAATGATAATTGCTAGCATTTACATATATATATGTGTTTATATATATAAATAAACATACACCCACACTCATTTAATTTCCCACAGCAACCTTTGAGATCAATGGTGTTATTACCATTTTGTGGTTGAAGAAAAAGGTTGTTACAGATCATGATTTATCCAGAGTAAAATAGCTAAGTGAGTCTAGAGAAGAATTTATATTCAGAACATTCTAGCTTTACATCTAGCACACTGTCCATTATCTTTTGACATTTACCTGCCAGAATGGGTGGACCATTTGAGAGCAAAATATCTTTTGCAGTTAACATTTTCTCTTCTTTAATCTGCATTACTTTTGTTTATGCAAAAACTTTTAAACATTATGTAATAAAAATGGTTCATTTTATTTTTTGTGTTCCTCTGTGTCTTTTGTCACCAATTCTTCCCCACGCCATAGGTATGAAAGGTATTTCCTTTCCTGTTCACTTAATAAGTTTATGATGTGATCCTTTATATCTCTATCATAAATCCATTTGGAGCTTATTTTCACATAGGATTTCAGGTAATAGTCCATACCTAATTTCTGTCATTTGTTTTCTAGATAGCTTTTTATTAACAGTATTTCAAACTTTGATTCATTGTGGCAGACATTGTGGAGGATCTCCAAGATGAATAGCATGTGACTGCTTTAGTAGATGTGCTCGCATTTAGGGGATGATGTATTATTCTAAATTATGTTACTGATTTTCTTTATGCATAAATATCAAAAACATAAACAATGTTTCAGCTCTTCAGTAATGGAGGAGGTCAAGAATGATTTCATGAAGCAGATGATACTATTTGAGCTGGATTTTGCAGAATACTTTTTTTTTTATTGTAGCTTTTTATTTTCAAAAGGCAATGATAATTTTTTGCCATTTACTCCTACAAAACCCTGTTATAACTTTTTCCCTCCCTTTCTCTCTTCCTGTAGTCATCAAGTGAGCAAATATACATTAAACATATCCAGTTCGTATAGGATACTCTTGATAGATAGAGGTAGAGCTACAAAAAACATTTTTTTAAAAAACATTTAATGTGGCACTTCCATACCCTACCCTGCTAGTCTTTGTTCTCTTCTGACTTAAGGAACATTGTGAGCAAAAGCTCAGAAGTGAAAATATGCAAGACATATTTGGAAATAGCAAATAGTCCAGTGGGACTGAAGAATAGATATTTGAAGAGGAGTTTCAGAAGATAAGGATGGAAATGTATATTAAAGCCAGGTGTGACATTGGATATAAAACTAACAAATTCAAAACTTATTTGGTAGATGAGCCAATGAAAACTGAAAAAAAAGTTTTTTTTCCATTTAACTTGTTGAAATATTTTTTCACAATTGTAGTAAGATAAAAAATAATATTGATTTTGTAGCTAACAAATACAAGATTATAAATTTAAAACATTTTCTGGTTTAAAAAATAAGTTTAGTAGGAAAAGACAACTCTGGTAAGTTTTTGGCTTTAGGATTGTTTTCTATATTTTTGATAATGTTTACCTTTGGGTTTTTTCTGAATCTTCCATGTCTTCTTATTCCTCCTTGATAGGTCCAATAAGATCTCAACTTGCTTCAACTAAAGATTTCTTGATCCTTTCCTAGGGTCAAAGAGTAGGCACAGTTTAATAGCATTTTGACCTGGTTCTAAGTTGTTTTTCAAAATGGCTATGCCAATTTATAGCTCTACCAACTATTTTTCTATAGCCCCTCCTTTTTTTTTCCCACTTTTCTTTTTTTATTCTTGTTAATCTGGTAGGGTTTAAGGTGGAACCTTAGAGAGTTTTTTTTTTTTTTAAATAAATATTTCTCTAATGATTGGTGATATGAATCAGTTTTTTCATAGGAAAACTACCTATAACTACCTATTCTTACCCTTTGACCATTTATCAATTGGGGATTGGCTCTTATTCTTATAAATTTAAATCAGTTCCTTTTATATTGTAGAATTGTGACCCTTATTTGAGAAATTTCCTATAGTTGCTTGTTATGATTGAGTAAACTCTCATCACTAACTTTATAAAGAGTGGCAGTGAGTATAAGGATAAAAGACCACATGAGAATAGAATGTAAGGAAATGTACAATTAATATCAGAATTTTGCATGTGATTGGGGTGAATTCACCTATAAAATTAAAGAGGGCTGCTAGCAGGCTCCAAGAAAAACATTTGAAATGTCAAGATTTATGAAGTGTTAAAAGAAGGGCCAGTCAATCATTAGCAATAAATAAACGCCTGTTATGTGCTATGGTCAGTACCAACTACTTGGGATACAAAAAAAGATTAAAAACATTGTTCTTACTTTCAGGGATCTCACTTTCTAATGGTGGAAGACAACATGCAAACAGTTATGTACAAAACAAAGATGAATAATGTATAAATAAGAGATAATCTTAGAAGGAAGCTAATAATGCAAAGGGAGAGTTACATAGATGGGATTTGAAATGAATATATTAATAATAACTAGAAAACCGGGTAACTAGGCAATGAAAAAGCTTTTGATAAAATATAGCACCTATTTCTCTTGCAAAATGAAAAAGCATATACATAATAAATACATTTAAAATCAAGGCCCAACAATATATGTAATGGACAGATGCCAGAATTAAAGATGTCTGTTAGTATATCAATGTCAGCTTATGGGAATGAAACAAAAAACAAAAGTATTTTGAAGAAATAAGCATAGGGAACAGCTAGACCAGGGGTCTTTGAACTTTTTAAATAGGGGGCCAGTTCATTGACCCTCAGACTGTTGGAAGGCCGAAGTAGAGTAAAAACAAAAACTATGAACAAATTCCTATGCACACTGCATATATCTTATTTTGAAGTGAAGAAACAAAACGGGAACAAATACAATATTTAAAATGAAGTAAAGTTAAATCAACAAACTTACCACTATTTCAATGGGAACTATGGGCCTGTTTTGGCTAATGAGAAGGTCAATGTCTGGTTCCATATTTGTCACTGCTAGTCGTAACAAGTGATGCAAGTGGGCATCCATTAGTCTTGATCTGGTTGGAGATTTCAAATATTTTCATTCTATAAAAAGTCTGTCAAAGGATGGTTGCTATTTTGAGTGCATGGTTCCTGAGATGAGGATATGTCTCAGAGGGGAGAGATACATAGAAATTATGAAGGCTGCTTGACTTAATGCGTCTTTCAGAGAGTCATAATTCTGCAGTTCAGCCAGTTCCATTTGGTAAATTATATCCACATTTCAATATCAATAGAAAATGGGTTATGGAAAAACTGTATGTCCTGTTCATGGAGATGAAGCTCTTTAAATCTAAATTGGATCTCCTTTTGTAAATTTTCCAGTGAATCCACATATATTTTGTTTGGGAATGCAATCAGCAGTTTTTCCAGTAACAGATTTTGAGTTGTGGGGAGATGGCAGAAGTTTTCCTCCTTCACTTGTTTGATGAGGAGGCCTAATTTTACTTCAAATGCTTTGACATGTGATTGAGTATCACAGATGAGCTTCCCCTTTCCTTGAAGTTGCATATTGAAATTGTTGAGTAGCTCTGTTACATCTGTCAGAAAGGCAAGGTGCCATTTCTATTCTGCATCATTGAGCTCAAGTACTTCTTTGTTTTTTGAAAGCAGAAAAATTGTAATCTGTGGAAGTAAGTCATAAAAACATTTCAAAACTCTCCCTCGACTCAGCCAATGGACTTCTATGTGATATAGAACATCTTCATACTCAACATTTAGCTCAGACAGAAATTCCTGAAATTGTTTGTGATTTAGTGCATTAGCTCTAATAAAGTTAACACAAGATACCACAATTTTCTTAACAGAGTCCCACTTCAGTGATTTACTACACAGCGCTTGTTGGTGGATGAGGCAGTGTATGGCTATTGGATGAGAATGGTTATGTTTGTCCATCTCTTGGTTAATGCGAGCAATTACTCCTTCTTAGACCCCACCATGCTAGGAGCACCATTAATTGTCACACTGGCTAGTTTAGCCCAGTCCAGCTCCAAACCATTCATAGTTTGGCAAATCTTTTCATAGATATCCTCTCCTGTAATTGTTCCTTTGATGCTTTGCAGTGCAGCAAGCTCTTCTATGACTTCAAAATAATCATTTGTCCCACGAATAAAAATTAGAAGTTGTGCAGAATCACGAACATCATTGCTTTCGTCAAATGCCAAGGAAAAATATGAAATTTTTTAAGGAGTTTTGCAAATGCTGATGCAGATTGTCTCCCACTTCGTCAATCTTCCATATAATTGTAGGCCCTGAAAGACTCACTGCACTAAATAAATTGGCCTTCTCTGGATACATCTCTTTGGCAACAGAAAGAAGGCATTCTTTAACAAATTCTCCCTCCATTAATGATCTGCTAGTGCGTGCTATTAGCTTGGCAACTCGAAAACTTGCTCTCAGTGATGAAATATTTAGCTGCTTCTGCTTCACAAAAATATTTTGCTGAGTTGTCGATATATTTTTCAGTTTTAATTTTTTATCTTTTCTCAGTTCTCCAACCAAACGATCATTTATCTTTATGTTGAGTTTCATAGTGTTGCCGCAAATTATATTCTTTGAATACAGAATATAGTGTCTGGTATATGAGACATACTGCTCTTTCCTTGTACTGCATGAAAAAGTAATCATAAGTCCACTGTTCTTTGAATATACTACACTCCGAGTCAATTTTTCTTTTTCTTGACATCATTATTTCCTAGGGATTCCAAATTGCTATTAGTAAAATACTTATATGTATACAGTTCTACAAAAACAATATACTAGCAATAATTTTGCCCACACAGAGACATAGAGACTGCAGTGCCCAAATTCTCCAAGCTGCCTCTGCTTTGTGATGCCTCTGTTTCCTGCACACTCTCTCCCACTCTTCGTGCTCCCGCTTCCGACCTTCACTGCTGCAGTGAATTCCCCCTGAAGCGGCTGGGACATGCGCAGCATGCACTGTACACCCCCCACGCCTGTCTGTTGTGGTGGCTGTCGTTACTGTACAAGGCCACAGGCCGTCAATTCTCCATCTTCTGCATCTCTCTTCCTTCCCCACCACACATCCTGGCCTGGGAACTTGCCTCACCTCGGTATTGCCTCACATTCTGTCTCCGCTGCCTTAGCCCAGTGTGGGAAGTGTGCGTTGCTAACTCGAGTTTAGGTTGAACATCACTTTGGGTCTGATTTTGCCATAACCCAGGGGCCGCATAAATATCCTCAGCGGGCTGCAATAAATTGCATGCATTTAGAAATAATTGAAAAACTTCAATAATGTTGTAGGATGTAAAATAAAATCCATATTTATCATCAGCTTTTCTCTATACTACCACTGAAACCCAGCAGGAAAAGATAAGAGAAGTTACATTCAAAATAACTCTGGCATATGTGAAATATTTAGGAGTCCACTTAATAAAAGATACTGAGCTGCCATATGAGTATAATTACAAATTATGTTTTACAGAAATAAAGGCCTAAATAATTAAGAGAAATATGTTTACTTATAGTTCAGTCCATGCATTATGGTTAAAAAAAGATATAATTATTTTTAAATTATTTTACTCATTTACTTATATATTGTGCTTTATTATTCAGCCTGGCAGAGGATTATTTTATAAGAACCAGGGGGAAACAAAGATTATGTAGAGCAGAGGTATCAAATTTGGGCCTAAACTGTTAGAATATAGCTGGGATTAAATTGTAATTAAGATTAAAGTGCGGCCAGCTATTTGGCATAATGGATAAGAGTACCAGTCCTGAAATCAGGAGGACTTTAAGTTCAAATCTGGTCTCAGACACTTAATATATCCTGGCTGTGTGACCCTGGGCAAGTCACTTAACTCCAATTGCCTCAACAACAACAACAAAAAAAGATTGAAGTGTAATTTAGAAATACTTAACAAAATAAAAAATGCAAATAGATTAATTTGTGGTTTTCTAATTCAGTGTGTTACCCTATAAGCAGTTGTTTCTATTTGAGTTTGATACCATTGATGTAGAGGAAGAAAAAAGTCAGGAGTCTCAAGGGAAATATGAAAAAAAGTAAGAAAGATACCTAAAAGTACCTACCATGTCACAAATTATTCTAGGGAATAGTAATTATTTGGTACTGTTTAAAAAGTCAGTGAATGGATCAGATCAGGTGTACAATATGCAGAAGCAAAGAAAAGATAGTGGTATGGTGTTTTATAAACCCTTAAGATGACAACTATTGTTGAAAGTACTCTGTGTTCCACAAAAAAGTGCCGAGAAAACTAGGAAAACATTAGAAAACATTAGTAAAATTCTTGTGATTATTTGAAGAATGAATCTTAAAATAGAAAGTGTTATTGGGATCTGGCAGTCATTACATCATAAAATGCTTCCATAGGGATAATTTCTTTGATTTAATATTATATTTAGAACACTAACAATTTTCCACCCTCTATTTTAATTATTTTCCTGTTGATAAAAATATCTCTT
Source organism: Antechinus flavipes (assembly GCF_016432865.1). Classification (NCBI taxonomy): domain Eukaryota; kingdom Metazoa; phylum Chordata; class Mammalia; order Dasyuromorphia; family Dasyuridae; genus Antechinus; species Antechinus flavipes. The sequence goes on from NC_067401.1 coordinate 261,476,688, forward strand.
TCACTTATTCCTCCTGTGTTGGGGGAAATAATAACAAATACACATGGTCAAGCAAAACACATTCCTTGTCCATGTCCAAAAGGTATATGTTTCATTATGCACTCTGATATCGTTACTTTTTAAGAATTGTAAGTAGCATGTTTCACCACGAGTCCTTTGAAATTGTGGTTGTTCATAGGTTTATGGTCTGATTTTTTTATGTTAATACTCTCTTGTGAAAACATTTCTCACCTACCCATTTGTATGATACTTTGTAGTAGAGAAATATATAAATATGTGTTATTTGTAAGCCTTAAAAATATTGTCAAATTTAACAATGGTGCTTCTCCCCCAGTTTTGTCTTTTGTCCATAAAAAGTGAAATGCTACTCTAAAAGTAAAATTTTATCTTAAATTATATAATTTGGTGTGGGTTAGATAGTGGGGTCAGATGGTCCAAGTGCCTCTTTAAACTAAATTTTTGAAATTTACTGCTATATATAAACTTCAAAACTATATTTCCTGGATTATGAACAATTAATTTTATCAATTAAAACATATTCTTTTTTTTAACAATTATAGATGGGGAACATCAAAGGTGATTAGAATCATGGCAGCAGATGATGAAAATGGTGAAAGAACAGATTTATTTGATGTCCTCTTGGGTAAGAAAATCCAGCAGTTAAGCTATTTTTCTGAAATTTTGTTTTCTCATTACAAAGTTACTGAGTATTTTTATTTGAAAACTCATATTTGTACTTTTTTGATGTATTTTTTGAAATGATCAGTTTTGACTCATTGACAACTTTGTAATTGTTATTTGTTAAAATTGAATGTATTTTGCATATATGTATATTTATGTGAAAACTTAAGTAGCATTTTTAGTAAAGGCCTTGGGGGAATTAATGAAAGTAAATAATAAAAATGTCAAATAGAAAAAGACAACTTTATTATTAGCAATATTAACATAATTTTTTAATATTGTCTGTACATAAACTTTCATTTTTTTGTATACTAAGATCTCGATCAGAATTTGGAAACATTAAAAACCAGTATAGTTAAATGCTGTTATATCAAATATTAGACGTCAATAGCTCTGTATCAGAATGCTGTTTCAACAATATTAAGAATAATCCTGCAAAACACCAGTGCATTCTTTGGGCCAAATTACTTTATGTAAATTTTAGGTCTTTACACTCTGAAACCATAAAGATTTTTAGTAAATGATACAGCAGAACTTTTCACAGGCCACTAAATAACATTAATTGTCTATCAGTTTCCTCTGAAATCTCACATTAAGGAATAGGCCTACAGAATTTACTGAGCAAGGAGAACATTTGCCATCCTCCTAGAAAGGACCTTCTATACTTGTTACCATTCTTTTCTCATCTCCTAATTGGTTCTCCATATTTTGCAACCTTTCCCCATGATTGAAATTGCTTTCTAAATTACTAAACTGTTAAAATCAACTTAAAAACAAAACAAAACAAAACAAAAAAACTCTTGTTCTATTTGACTTGTCTTTAGCTTTTGATTTACTTTGACCATCCTTTCACTTGGGTATTCTACCATCTTGGCTTTTGTCTTTTTCCCCCTGTCTGCTACACTATTCCATTACTGTTTCCATTGATTGATCATGAATGTCTCCCAAGGATGTGCCCTTGACCCATTTCTCAATAATTTATAGCAATTTCTATGGCTTCATTTATTATCTCTAAATAAATGATTTCCTAAATCTGTATATTCAGTCCTGATATTTGTCTTGGGTCTAGGTCCACATTGCCAAATATCTATTGGGCACTTCCACTACTGACTATCTTTGTTTTTTGTCTTCCCAAGTTTGTAACCTTGAAGCCTTGATTCTTCTCTTTTTTGTCACTCCTCCATGTCCAGACAGTTGCCAAGTTTTACTGCTCTTAAGTCTTCTTTATGTAATGCTATTACAGTGTTCTAATTTCTACATCCAATGGGGCATTCCAGTTTTATCCTTAGACCTTGGGATTCTTATGGGTAAAGTTTCACCATTTTTTGCCTGCCTAAGGCCTCTATTCCTTGGTTATCTTCATGCTGTGTCACTGTGGGTGCTACTACCACACTCTTCTCATCCCTGACCCTTTTTTCACTTTTACCCTAGGAATAATAATCACATAAATATTATCATTATAGGAAAGATTTTTTTCAGTCACTTGCTTTATGACTTCATTTCACTGTTCCTGTGACTTCACTGGTCACATTCCCTTGCTATCTTTAATCTAAATATGTATTTTTCCCCCTATTAAAATGTAAATTTTTTTGAGTATTGGGATAGCCTTACTTTTGGCATTTGTGTCTTCACTGCTTAGCAAATATTGTATGTAGTAAGTGCTTAATAAATGCTTTTTGTTATTCATACATTCTTTCTGGTTCTATTTTTCCAAAATTTCAGTCTCTGTTCTCCATTAAATGTGGCTGCCAACCTAATACCTCATTATGTCTTTTGTTGCTCCCCATATTTGACCTTTCTACTTTGTCTATTCTATCGTCAATTCATTTTCCACACAGATGCCAAATAGATAGTCTTGTTCTCTAAAAAACTCTCATTGGTTTTTCATTACTTTGAATGTAAAATATAAGCTCCTTAGCTTGTCATTTAATGATCTCCTTAATCTGGTTCTCACCTACATTTTCATGCTTAACTTTTGTTGCCCTCTTTTTTGTTATGTGCTAGCCAGACTGACTTGACTTTTAAACTCAGTTTGCCATCTCTCTACCTTTTTTCCCCCTCAATAGTATTTTATTTTTCCTTTGGAAAGATAGTTTTCAGCATTCATTTTTGAAGACTTTGTGTTCTAAATTTTTCTCCTTCTCTCTCTTACTTCCCCCCTCCCAAGACAACAAGCAAGCAATTTGAGATTGGTTAAATATGTGCAATCCTTTTTTTTTTTTTTTTTTTTTTTTTTTTTGCTGATACAATTGGTGTTAAGTGACTTGCCCAGGGTCACACAGCCAGGAAGTATGTGCAATCCTTTTAAAACACATTTCCATGTTTGTCATCTTGTGCAAGAGAAAATTAGCCCAAAAGGTTACATGCCACAAGAAAGGAAAAAAGACAAACCAAAAAAAAAAAAAAAAGGTAAAAGTACTCTTCTTCAATCCAAGTCTTCATAATTCTCACTTTGGATGCGAATAGCATTTTCCATCACAGGTCTATTGGAATGTCTTTGAACCATTACATTGCTAAGAAGAGCTAAGTCCATTATAGTTGATCATTACATGATCTTGATCTTACTGTGAACAATGTTTTCCTGGTTATGCTCTCTTCACTTAGAATCAGTTCATGTAAGATGTTTTTTTTTTTTTTTTTCCTCTGAGGCAGTTGGAGTTAAGTGACTTGCTCAGGGTCACACAGCTAGGAAGTATTAAGTGTCTGAGGCCAGATTTGAACTCAGGTCCTCTTGATTTTAGGGCTGGTGCTCTATCCACTTTGCCACCTAGCTGTCCCCATGTAAGTCTTTCTAGGTTTTTCTGACATCAGCCTGTTTGTCATTTCTTATGGAAAAATAATATTCCATTACATTCATATACCATAACTTATTCAACCATTCTCCAAATAATGGGCATCCACTCAATTTCCAGTTCCTTGCCATTACAGAAAGAGCTGCTACAAACATTTTAATAGTATTTTATTTTTTAAATACATGTAAAGATAGTTTTCAGCATTCATTTTTGTAAAACTTTTGTATTCCAAGTTTTTCTCCTTCCCTACCTCTCGCCCTCCCCAAGGCAACAAGCAATCTGATAGAGGTTATATATGCTACAAACATTTTTGCACATGTGCATCCTTTTCTCTCTTTTGTGATCTCTGGAATACAGACTTCAGTAATGAGACTATGGTATCAAAGGATATGTACAGTTTTATAAGCCTTTTGGGTATAGTTCCAAATTGCTTTCCAGAATGGTTGGATCATTTCACAACTACAACAATGCATAAGTTTCACTGTGCCTTTATACTAGCTATATCACTTTATTAGAATATGCTTTTGCTCACTTCCTTCTTTTAGAATCCCTAATGCATTTCGAGAGTTAGGTTAGGGTTAGGAATGGTTATCATCCATAAGAAGCCTTTCAAGTTTTTAATAATAATCTATGTACATGCATATTTAGTGGAATGCAAATTTCTTGAGGGGAAAGGCTGTTTTATTTGCTTTTGTATTCCTAATAACTAACATAGTACCTATTACATAGTAGACACTAAATAAATGGTCAATTGACTTACATGAACTTATGCTAAGTGAAATGAGCGGAACCAGGAGATCATTATATACCTCAACAATGATACTGTTTGAGGATGTATTTTGATGGAAGTGGATCTCTTCGAGAAAGAGAGCTAATTCAGTTTCAGTTGATCAAGGATGGACAGAAGCAGGTACACTCAAAGAAAGAACACTGGGAAATGAATATAAACTGCTTGCATTTCTGTTTTTCTTCTCGGGTTATTTATACCTTCTGAATCCAATTCTCCCTGTGCAACAAGAGAACTGTTCGGTTCTGCACACATATATTGTATCTAGGATATATTGTATCTAGGATATATTGTCACCTGTTTAACATATAAAGGACTGCTTGCCATCTGGGGGAGGGGGTGGAGGGAGGGAGGGCCAAAATCAGAACAGAAGTGAGTGCAAGGGATAATGCTATAAAAAATTACCCTGGCATGGGTTGTCAATAAAAAGTTTAAAAAAAAAAATAAATGGCCAGTTGAATTGTGAATAATACTTACCTTAAAAAAATCTCTTGGGAAGTGTAAGTACTATACATTGAAAACATATTTAGTATTTATAGCTCTCATCTATGAAGACTTTTTGCTTAATAATTTATTACCTTAGAAGCTAGGGGCATCTTTCTTTTATTTGCTAGATCTTGTGATCTAATGATTTCATCACCATGTTTACTTCCTTTTTTGATGCAGATTACTGTGTTTCTACAGCTTCTCATCTTTTTTAATATCTGTGATTTTCCATCAATTCTTGCCAGTGAACCCACGCAATTAGCTAAAAAGCTTCTTCTAATTCTTTTCATTCTTTTTTCTTTTTCTTAAAATTTAAAAAATTGGCACTTATTTTTATATCACTTTCATTTTTCATAATCTCCATTTTTCTCTGATCCTTACTGACCTATCTTGTAACAGTAAATTAAAAGAAGTCATCACTTGTAGCAACAATTAAAAAAAGAGAAAAGTAGTTTAATAAACCAACTAATATATCATTCAAGTCTGGCAGTATATAGAATATTTTGTAACCTCACCTTTGAAAAGAAGGGAAGTTATTATTCTTAACTCTTTCTAAGACTAAGCTTAGTCATGATACATGCCATTCAGTTTTCTTTTTTATGTTTTTTTGGGCTTTTTTAGATTTACATTGCTGTAATCATTTTTTTTCTGGTTCTGTTTCATTGTATATATGTCTTTCCATTTGTCTTAAATTCTTTGCACTTTTCCTTTCTTTTGGAGCAATGATAGTCCAGTACATTAATTTACAATAATTTGTTTAGCCATTCCCCAGTGTTGGGCATCTATATAGTTACTACTTCTTTGCTATCACAATAGGTACCACTGTGAATATTTTATTTTTGGTGTGATAGAACCTTTATTTCTTTCTTTAATTTCTTCTGATCTTCTAATGATTTCATTGTAGTTGCTAACATCTACTATGATATCACTGTGTATATCTTACACAATTAATCATACCAGGATTTTTACCTGTAAAGAATATTTTTCCCCCTTTTGCTTTTTTACTAAAACTCCTAAAAACATAGGACTGAAAGCTTTTAAAATGTTAATATGGTAATGAACAAAAATCAAGAAAAATTTAGGCCAGATTACAGCTATAACTTCACAATTTTTATGATGTTCCAAGCAATCCATATGGTTTTCCTTTTGGTCTACATATTTTATCTGTTTGTAAAGAATCGTAATAAATTTTTAATAGTACTATTATTTTTTTTCCTAGAAATATTGGTGTAGTTTTCCTTTTTTTTTTTAATAACTTTTTTAAAATAACCCTTGCATTCACTTCTGTTCCGATTTTTCCACTCCCTCCCCCAGATGGCAAGCAATCCTTTACATGTTGAATAGGTTACAATATATCCTGGATACAATATATGTGTGCAGAACCGAACAGTTTTCTTGTTGCACAGGGAGAATTGAATTCAGAAGGTATAAATAACCCGGGAAGAAAAACAAAGATGCAAGCAGTTTATATTCATCTCCCAGTATTCTTTCTTTGGGTGTAGCTGCTTCTGCTCATCTTTGATCAATTGAAACTGAATTAGCTCTTTTTATCGAAGAGATCCACTTCTATCAGAATACATCCTCAAACAATATCACTGTTGAGGTATATAATGATCTCCTGGTTCTGCTCATTTCACTTAGCATCAGTTCATGTAAGTCTTGCCAGTCCTCTGTGTTCATCCTGCTGGTCATTCCTTATAGAACAATAATATTCCATAACATTCATATACCACAATTTACTCAATCATTCTCCAATTGATGGGCATCCATTCATTTTCCAGCTTCTAGCCACTACAAACAGGGCTGCCACAAACATTTTGGCACATACAGGTCCCTTTCCCTTCTTTAGTATCTTTTTGGGGTATAAGCCCAGTAGAGACACTGCTGGATCAAAGGGTATGCACAGTTTGATAACTTTTTGAGCCTAGTTCCAAATTGCTCTCCAGACTGGCTTAATAGTACTATTAAAAGGCAATAGTTATAAAGCTTCTCTTAAGATCAATGTAATTAACATAATCTAGAATAATAAGGAAATTCAAATTAGATACTATATATCATCTTGATCTCTGATTTTTTTCAAGATTGTTCCCAATTCATAAAGTACCTAGTTGTAGAATGTGATATAAATATACATTCAAAATCCATAAATAGAAAAACTATATTTATAATTTGAATTTGATGCCTTTCCAGTTTGGATTAATTTGAAATTTAGCAAGCTCTGTCCAAAATATATATTCTTAAATGTACTTTCTTCATAACTCTTAACAAAAAATTTTAATAAATAAATTCTTTAACATATAAGTAAGAGGCAGGTGGATTCATAAGAAAGTCTGGTGTCTATATTGGGATTAAAGTTGTCTCCTCTTTAACTGACAGAAATTTTTTTCTTTATAACCTTTTTCATTGTAGAGAGTTATTCTAACTTTGTACTAAAGGATTATTGAAAGGTAGACTACATACTACTTTTTTTTTATTTCTTGCAGCTTCTCCTCTTAAGAATAATGATGAAAGTTCATTGGACATTTATGCTGGGCTAGATAATACTCTAACTGGTAAGTTAAAATAAATTTTTTAGGCTTATTTTATATTAATCTGTAACACATGAGTTCCAGCTCCTTTTCTAAATAAGGAGCATCATGAATTGCTCTTGAATGATTTGTTCCTTTTTTTTTTAAATGACAAATTGTCATTATCATTTTCTTTTGGTTCTTTTCATTTCACTATGCAACAATTCATCCTATCCAAGATTTTCTGAAATCATCTAGTCACTTAACTTCTTTAAGCTTTATTTTCTTCATTTGAAAAATTAGGAAGTTGTAATTGATGACTTTAATTTACAATTTCCAAAAATTAAATTCTATTTCATTTTTTCAATTGTCAAAGATTTTTTTCTCTTCTTTCTTCTCCCCTTACCATGCCACTTCTCCCCCCCCCAAAAAAAAAAAAAAAGAAAAAGAAAACTCATAACAATAAGCATAAACAGGAAAAACAAATTCCCACATTGGTTATTTCCAGAATGTATTTCTCATTTCATGGTTGATTGTTGTATTGATAAAAACTCTTAAAGGGTTCCAAAATTGTTTACTTTTAGAATACTGATATTATATTACAAATTATTGCCCTAATTGTCTGTACTTTTCTCTGCATTATTTCATAATAGTGTTCTTAGGTGTTCTCTGAAATAATTTCTTTCATTATTTATAGAAATAATATTACATTAGTTATATTCTACTTTATTCAGCTAGTCTTCAATTGATGGACAGCCATTTAGATTCCAGTTCTTTCCTAAAACAAAGAGAGTTGTTATAAATAATTTTGCATATTTAGGATCTTTTCTTTTTTCTTTAATCTCTTTGGAATATTGGCTTATTATAACTTGTCTTCAAAGTTCTCTTCCAAATCTAATTCTTGTTTCTATGGTCTATGAATTTAGTTACATTCAGATTTCATTAGCCTGCATAAATAATTGCTATTTGTAACTCTCTACAAGGTGGGATAAAGCCTCTTTATATAGCAACACCTCCACCTAATTGGCAACATCAATTATGTACAAAGATTTAGAACTAAACATGTTTAAAAAAAAAAGCCTTTAGATATACAGAATTTACTTCCCAGAGCACATTCATTGAAACTCATACTTTTTAAAAAATTTTTTTCTTATAGCTTTTTATTTACAAGTTATATGCATGGGTAATTTTACAGCATCGACAATTGCCAAATCTTTTGTTCCAATTTTTCCCCTCCTTCCTCCTACCCCCTCCCCCAGATGGCAGGTTGACCAATACATGTTAAATATGTTAAAGTATAAATTAAATACGATATAAGTATACATGTCCAAACAGTTATTTTGCTGTACAAAAAGAATTGGACTCTGAAATATTGTACAATTAGCCTGTGAAGGAAATCAAAATGCAGGTGGACAAAAATAGAGGGATTGGGAATTCTATGTCGTGGTTCATAGTCATCTCCCAAAGTTCTTTCGCTGGGTATAGCTGGTTCAATTCATTACTGCTCTATTGGAACTGATTTGGTTCATTTCATTGCTGAAGATGGCCACGTCCATCAGAATTGATCATCATATAGTATTGTTGTTGAAATATGTAATGATCTCCTGATGCTGCTCGTTTCACTCAGCATCAGTTCATGTAAATCTCTCCAGACCTTTCTGAAATCATCCTTCTGGTCATTTTTTATAGAACAATAATATTCCATAACATTCATATACCACAATTTATTCAGCCATATTCCAATTGATGGGCATCCATTCAGTTTTCAGTTTCTGGCCACTACAAAGAGGGCTGCCACAAACATTCTTGCACATACAGATCCCTTTCCCTTCTTTAAGATCGCCTTGGGATATAAGCCCAGTAGTAACACTGCTGGATCAAAGGGTATGCACAGTTTGATAACTTTTTGAGCATAGTTCCAAATTATTCTCCAGAATGGCTGGATATATTCACAATTCCACCAACAATGTATCAGTGTCGCTGTTTTCCCACACACCCTCCAGTATTCTGCATTCTCTTTCCCTGTCATTCTAGCCAATATGAAAGGTGTGTAGTGATATCTCAGAGTTGTCTTAATTTGCATTTCTCTGATTAATAATGACTTGGAGCATCTTTTCATATGACCAGAAATAGAAAGTCATACTTTTGTTTAGATTATCACTTTAAGTTCCATTTATCTTTAATTTATAAATAGTTTTGACAAGCTTGGTTATCTGGTGTACCACATTAATTTAGTGTGTTAGGACAAAGTGGATCTGACAAGATGTAAAAAAAAACATGACAGTAGTAAGAAGTGACAACTAACAGAGAAGATAGTGAAATACTATAAAAAGTAGAAAAAAATCTCAGGTTCAGAGTGAGTATGGGAAAATAGCCCAGTGAATCTCTGCAACTTTTGAATTACAAATAATATAAATGAAAACCATTTAAATTATATTGATAGTCACAATTACTATTATATAAGTACAATATCACCTCCATTCTTGAATTTTTATCCCATTTAACTGTATGTCATTTTTGCGAATGGAACTTCATCCCTGTGTAGTTGTTAATTGATTTTTGTAACTTAACTTCTCCCATTTCCAAGTACTGCTCGAGCAAATCATGCAGTTTGGGGTCATTACAAATTTAGATGTTTTTTAACAACTGTGCATTAATTTCTTATCAAATAGCACAATTTCTACTACAGCTATTTAAATTTTTTATTTTCTCTCAAACCCCTAATTTTTTTTTATTCATAAATTTAAGGATTTTTTTTCCTTTTTCCTCTGTGAAGATTGAGTCCATCTAATCATAAGTCCCTCATTTTACTTTATTCATTTATTCTTCAATATTGCTGTTTTTTTCTTCTTAACATTCTCTCTCTCTTTTTTTTTTTTAATAAAGGATATTTTCTTGTTCTTAGTAATAATAGCTTTTTATTTTTCAAAGTACATGCCAAGGTGATATTCAACATGCACTCTTGCAAAACCTTTTTGTCCAAGTTTTTCTCCCTCTCCCCCCACTTCTCTCCTCTGGACAGCAAGTAATCCATTGTTTATAAAGAATTTCCCCATTTATCATGCTGCATAAGAAAAATCAGATCAAAAAGGAAAAAAAATTCTTGGTGTTGATATTATCACACTTCTGCTCGTCACCTAGGCTTATTACTCAATTTTATCTTTTACTTTTTTACAATTTTACTTATTACTTCAATTTTATCTTTGACTCTTCCCTTTACTTATTCAAGACATCCAATCAGGTATTATTCCTGTTGGATTTACCTCTATAATAATTGCTGTCTTCCCCTACAAATACCATAAACAACAACAAAATTCACATAAGCAGGATAAAGAGAGACCATATATAGATTCAGTAAATTCCAAATTATTTGCATTTTCTTTTTTCTACTTTGTTAACATTTTCAATCCTATATTTTTCTTATAGTCTCTTTTTCTGTGGTCTGTGCTTTCTGAGTCATCCTTTATACTTTTGCTTAAATAATCTTTCCTATTGTTTTGATGTGATAATAGAACTAGTTTACTTAAAAAGCTTCACTGATTCCTTTACTTATCAAATAAAGTATAAACCCTCAGTCCTATGCATCCAAGGTTTTTACACATTTGGTCTCTGTCTTAATTTTCCTTTTTTATCTCATATCACTCCATATTCCAGCCACGTTATATCAATTTCTGGCCAAAATTTTTTTCCCCCTCTTTCATCTGTGTATTTTATACTTATGCTATATCCCATATCTCTGATGGACTTCTTCCTCTAAATTTAAGATTTAATTTAGATGCCACTTCTTCCATGAAAACTTCTCTCATTTTTTAGCTGAATATGATTACTCGTTAAAATTTTTTTATTGCATATAACCTAGATTAGTTTTTCTTTCAGGTCTTTTAAAATGTAATGGACCTTGTTGGCTATGGACCTTTGTCCATTACCTATGTAATGGACCTTGTTGTGGCTCATTGACATAAAGATTTAAGTTCTCTATGTGTGTATATTATGTGCACACACACACACAGATTGTTGTTAAGTCATTTCAGTCTTTTCTAACTCTTTGTAACCCTATTTGGGGTTTTCTTCTACAGATTCACAGGCCCCAAGTTTAGAACCCCTGGCCTCTAGCTATACCAGGCATAAAACTATATTATAAAGCAGCAGTCATCAAAACCATTTGGTATTGGCTAAGAAATAGAGAAGTCAATCAGTGTAATAGATTAGATTCACAGGACAAAATAGTCGATGACTATAATAATATAGTTTTTGATAAACCCAAAGACTCCAGCTTTTCAGACAAAAATTCACTGTTTGACAAAAATTGCTGGGAAAATTGGAAAATAATATGGCAGAAACTAGGCATTGACCAACATCTAATACCTTATACCAAAAAAAGTTTGAACTGAGTTCATACGATTTAAACAAAGGGTGGTGGTATAAACAAATTACGAGAACAAAAGGTAGTTAATCTGCCTCTCAGATTTGTGGAAAAGGAAGGAATTTATGGCCAAAGAAGAACTAGAGAACATTATGAAATGCAAAATGGATAATTTTGATTATATTAAATTAAAAAGTTTTTGTACAAACCCAATACCGCAGAAAATAGGAAAAATTTTTACGTCTGAAGGTTCTGATAAAAGCCTCATTCTTAAAATATTTAGAGAATTGATTCAAATTAAGAATACAAACCATTCTCCAATTGAAAAATGATCAAAGAATATGAACAAACAATTTTCAGATGAAGAAAATAAAAGCCATTTCTAGCATATGATAAAATGCTCTAAATGACTATTGTTTAGAGAAATGCAAAATAAGACAACTCTGAAGTACCCTCTCACATCTCTCAGATTGGATCAAATGGCAGGAAAAGATAATTATAAATATTATGGGGGAAGAGGGAAAACTGGAACATTAAATACATTGTTGGTGGAGTTGTGAATTGATCCAATCATTCTTGAGGGCAATTGGGAACTGTGCCCAAAGGACTCTCAAATTGTGCATACCCTTTGATCTAGCAGTGTCAATACAGGGTCTGTATTCCAAAAAAGATCATAAAGGAGGGGAAGAGGCCCACATGTGCAAAAATGTTTATGGCAGCCCTTTTTGTAGTGGCAAGGACCTGGAAAGTGAATGTATGCCCATAAGTTGGAGAATGATTGAGTAAGTTATGGCATATGAATGTTATGGAATATTACTGTTCTAAAAGAAATGATCAGCAGAATGATTTCAGAGAGGCCTGGGGAGATAAGCATCGTGAACTGATGCTAAGTGGAGTAGAACCAAGAGAACATTGTACATAGCAACAACAAGATTATATGATGATAAACATTAATGCACTTGGCTCTTTGCAACAGTGAGATGATTCAGACCAATTCCAATAGACTTGACATGAAGAGAGCCATCTGCATCCAGAAAGAGGACTATGGGGACTGAATGTGGATCACCATAATATTTTCACCTTTGTAAATGTTTGCTTAGTTTTTCCTCATTCTTTTTCTTTTTTGATATGATTTTTCTTGTGCAGCATGTTAATTATGGAAATGTGTTTTTTTACAAAAGCAATGTAACTTCCTTGGAAACAAGAAGTGTTTTTTAATTTTTTTTTTTTTTTTTTGTATTTGTAGTCTTAGACTTTTAACACAGTACCTGAAATGTAGTAAATGCTTAATAAGTATATGGTTCCAGTGGGGGAAAAACAACCCTTGGCCTCTGCTTTTCCTTTTGCACATATCGCACTTCCTCCTGTGTATTGGCTATTTATATCTCTTCCCACTCTCCACCTTATTTAATTGATTGATCTCTTATTAGCAGTATAGTGTGACTATAGATGTTTTCTTTTCTGTTTTGCAGACTTGACAAACTCATTTTAGTGTTCTGAAGGTTGGACTGAATAACCTTTTAAGTTCCCTTCCCTCTCCTAAAATTCTGTGATTGTACATTAGTTGTTTCTAAGCACAATCAAATAGGTTAAGTCAAACATTATTAATTTTTGTTTCAGACAATTCTTCCAAACTCTGCCCACCATCGAGGAATTGCTTAGATTTGTATGAGGAGATTCTGACTGAAGAAGGAACTGCAAAGGAAGCAACATATAATGATGTGTGTACTAAGTGTTAGAAAGAGATAATAAAGATGTGATTTTTGTGATCCTGAAATACAAGATAAAATGTTTTAAACTGAACAAATTTCAGATTTCATGTTTTAGATTGCATAAATTGATGCCTGATTTTCTGTTCTTTCTAATAACAATATGAAATTGTATATTTATTTTTGATCTGAACTTGTAATATCATTTTGTCATTTCCTCTCTCAATGCAGATCAGTCATTATTCTATAACTTAGAGACTTATGATTACTGGGGCACTGAGGGGTTAAGTAACTTGCCCAGGATCACACAGAATGTTCAAAGTGATTTCAAGCCTGGCCTTCTATTCACTATACCATGCTCTCTCTCAGTGATGGTGCTTTTTTTTTTTTTAAAACTAAATTTAAAAGTATAACTTGCTTGTCCTTAGTGGAACAGGGTGACTGCAAGTACTCCATAGAACAACCAATGATGATAATTTTACATTTTTTTGATGATTTGTCAAGTGAGTTAATAAACATACTGAAATATGTATTGTACTGTAGGAAATGCTTGTTGGGAGCTAAATTGAGTTTCTTTCTGTGACTTGAATTTAGGTATCAAGAATAAACAAGATACTGTATCTGCTGGGCCTTCTGATTCTAAATTAATGATCTTTAAATGTTTCTTAGTATAAGTATTATCTTTCACTATGCCATTCTTCACGTGTGTGTGTGTGTGTGTGTATGTATATATAAATTTGTAAAAACATTGTAAAGAAAGTGTTTTAAGGTAGGCATAATTTGACTTATTTTGTGTTTCACAGTTGCAGCTTGAGTTTGGAAAATGTCAGAGGCAAATTAAAGAGCTACTAAAGAAGTATAAAGAAATACAGACACAGGTACACTATATTTAGCATGTTTTTGATTTTTATTTTTGAATATTTTATAAAAAGTTAAGTGATAGATTTGTCTTAGAAACAATTTAAACTGATATTTTTGGTAATTTAAAAAAATTGTAAAAATCATTTATCTGATCACATTTCACCTTTGTTCAAGAAGTTTTTCAGTGGTTTGTTCTTGTAAGATAAAATACAAATACACACACACATATACACATACACATGTATATTATGTGTATATGTATACACACACACACACACACACACACACACACACACACACAAACACACATCCCTCCTCCCCAAATGTACCTTTTCTTCCAGTGTAATTTGAGCTTCTTAAGAGGAGGATCTGTAAAATAGTCTTTTTTGTCTTTGTATATCCAGTGCTTGACTTAAGGCTTGGTACACAGAAGTATGTAATAAATCTTGTTGAATGATTAATCTTTTATGCTTTTCAGTTTGACTCCTTTATTATTTATATTAGCAGAGATACTGAAACTTCATTTGCTTTAAATTTCCTAGCAAGTTTACTGATCTAAAACTAGTTATCTCTGTGACATTGTCCAAAATTTTATGCTACTCATTCTCAACTAGCATTGCTTTTTAAAATTATTTAAATTGAATATTTTGGCTGGGATTGACTTTAGATGTTTGGAAGATGATATTGTATATAAAGATCCTATTTCCTTTTGTAAAAACTTAATTTCCCTCAATGTTGTAGTAAGAAATTGAAATTGAATGAACTATTTGATACACATTTTTATGTTTTTATCAATCATTTTATGTACCTATTACATGCCAGACAACCAGTTAAATAGGTGGAATATAAGAACAAAGAACGAAATAATGCTTATAATATCTTGCTGTATTCTTAACTCAAGTAATTATTTAAAATAATCTAAAAGGTCTTTTTTACTTATAAAGTATTTTAGTCATCTTTTTTAAAAAAAGACTTTTAATAAATGTTACTTTAAAATTTTCTACATATATTTTTATTAATATTTTATGTAGAATTTCAGCCTACAAAATGAGAACCAATCTCTTAAGAAAAATATTTCAGCACTTATCAAAACTGCCAGGGTGGAAATAAATCGCAAGGATGAAGAAATTAATAGTCTCCACCAAAGGTAAAATTTAAGGAAGTCCATACAGTTTTTAAAATTATGGTGGGTAACCTTTATGTGGTGAATTTTTTGTATATTTAAGTGGGAATGAATGAAAAATGTGAATCTTTTGTCAAAGATTTATATTTCTTTCTTTCTTTCTTTCTTTTTTTTTTTTTTTGGCTGAGGCAATTGGGGTTAAGTCACTTGCCCAGGGTCACACAGCTAGTCATCTCCTTTTCTTTCTTTCTTTCTTTCCTTCTTTTTTTTTTTGGTGAGAACTTAGTTATTCAAGTAAATTAATCTAGGTAATAGCAAGTTTTCCAGTATCCTCCTAATTACATAGTTTTTCCCCAAATATAATTGAAAATTGACAAAATATCATCTGTTTTAGTGTACAAGATATTTTCTGTTTTAGACTCTATATTATACTTCTATAGTATACATAATTGTACTATATAGCAAATTTGTTTAGCATTATATATGAAATTTCCATTCTAGGATTTTTTTATTTTAAAGATTTCAGAGTGATTTGCAACCATAAGCATTTTTGTAACAATGAAATTTATAAGATTTGGAACTATACCATCTTAAGTTGATTTCCTAACACCCCTCCATGCTGCTGGCTCAAACAAAAGAAACTGACTCTGCTTGTTATGGGAGATTTGTATCTTTTAAAAATTGTGTTTTGTATAATGTTTGATGGAAGACATAATATTCTTCAGTGGAAGAAATAATATGCCAGTAATTTATATTTTTCAGTTTTGAATTTATGGTATTTGACTTAAAGTTAAACGTCTTTTCATAAACAAAGCATATTATTTATGATGATTTATCAGGTAACCCATGTAGGCAATATGTAAAATATTCATGACAGGAATGATTTCTCCCCGTCAGTAGTTTGAAAGTTTTTTTTCCCCTCCCCAGTTTATTTATTTATTTTGAAATTTCGGCAGTATTTTATTTTTCCAATTACATACGATAGTTTTTAGCATTCATTTTTGTTAAGATTTTGTTTCAATTTTTTCCTCCTTTCCTTCCTATTCCTCCCCCTCCAAAAAAAAAAAAAACAGCAAGCAGTCAGATATTGGTTATTATTTTGAACATATTTCCCTATTCCTCATGTTATGAAAGGAAAATCAGAACAAAAAGGGAAAAACCAAGAGAAAAAAAATAAATTAAAAAATGGTGAAAATAGTATGCTTTGATCTATAATCAGTTTCCATAGTTCTCTTTGGATGTGGATGGCATTTTCTGTCCCAAGTCTTTTGGAAAGTCTTGTCTTTCAAAGTTTTTTTTCCCTTTACTTTGTTATTCTATATAATTGTTTTCCTGCTTCTGCCTACTTCATTTTGTATCAGTTCATACTACCTAGAATTATCTAAAATTATCTCTTTTGTAATTTCTCAAAATGAAATAATTTCATTACATCTTTAATACAGTTTGTTCTATTGTTCTTTAACTGATACATACTTCTTAGATTCTAGTTATTTGCTTTTCTCTTACTCTCTTTTAATTCCTTCCTTTTTCCTTACCTTCTTCCTTTTCAGGACTGGGATATTTGTTTTGTTTGTGATAATTTTTTCCTTGAAATTTATCTCCTTCAGAACCTCTCTCTCTCCCTACTGTTTTCATATTGAGTTTGTGGTATTTCTATTCTAGATTGTGTGAGTATATATGGATTCAGCTTTCTTTTGTCTTGTCAGATAAGAGTGAGTTCATCTGAAACACACTTCCCCTGCTTCTTCTTCCATTTTGTATACTTCTCATGTACTCTAATTTTTAGAAATGGAAAATTCTACCCCCTCCTTTTTTATACTACTTCATTGTATTTATTTATTTATTTTATATTCTCTTCTCAGAATTTTTAGAATAAAATCAGTCTATTTCTAGGACCTGTTTTTCTTATTTAAATTCTTTGAAGATATTAAAGTTCTAAAGATGTACTTACCTTTTTTCCTCTATTATAGAATTTACATTACAGTATCACAAAGCCCTTTCTGATTACTCAGACAAATTTAGCTTTCTAGCTTTCTGTGGGCTTTTTTGGGGGGGGGGAGAGGGGCAGTTGGAGTTAAGAGACTTGCCCAGGGTCACACAGCCAGGAAGAGATTTGAACTCAGACTTAAACTCAGGTTCTTCTGACTTCATAGCTGGTCCTCTATGTACTGCACCTAGATGCCCCCTTTCTGTGGACATTTATATTTATATTTGTAATTCACAGTTCGAGAGCTGGAATTAGAAATGGAACAAATTGCTTTGAAAAGAAAATGGGGGCAGGTAGATGGTATACTGGATAGAGCACCAACCCCATAGTCAGGAGAAACTGAGTTCAAGTCTGGCCTCAAGACACTTAATGCTTCCTAGCTGTGTGACCCTGGGAAAGTAACTTAACCCCAGTTGCCTCAGCAAAAAATAAAGAAAATGGTGTACCTTAGACTCTAGAAATGAAATCCCTGAAAATTAGCTTTTAGACCAAACAGAAATCAGTGATTTCATGAGATAGCAAGAACTCCTAAAACAAAATTAAAAGATTGAAAAGATAGAAGGAAATATAAACTATCAGATTACAAAAACAACTAAATTGACTTTTTGTCAGAAATGCTTGGAAGTCCTATAATCTTTTAAAGGCTTCTCCTAAAGGATTATTTTCTGCTTTGCAAAGTTAAGTTATTCTCGATATTAAACCTATTCCTTTTGTTTTTTGGAATACTGTATTTCAGGACTTCCATATATTTATGGTAGAAACTGTCAATTCTTATGTGGTCCTGACTGGTTTGTTGGTACTTGAATGAGTTGTTTCTGTTTTTTTATTTCATGTGGAGGTCTTGGATTTTGGCTGTGACATTGCTTTGACTTTTTCTTTTGGGGAACTTGTGGGCTGGTTTTGCCTTCCTGAGGTACTGAGTATTGTTATTTCAGGATATTTGGGATACTTACGCTGAGGATCTGCAAGCTAAGCTTTGTGTGCTTCCAAAGTGGTCTGGATCCAGAGCAAATTATGATTGCTGCTTCCTTGGTATGAGCTTTATAAGTAGCTGACCAGAGTTTGAGTCTGTGCAAGATTAGATTGCTGCTGGACTCCATACCTATTGGCTTATTAGGAAGCTCTTTTGGTTCAAAGTGGCAGAATTATAGGTTCTCCTTCAGAGTAGGATTCTTCGCAAACTGGGCTAAAGGCTGGATATGACACCTTGCTCTGAGCTTGTGGTTTGAGCCACAGCACTGAAGCTGCTGCTTGCTTCTGACTTCATCCTTTCTAAGTACACTAGGTTAAAGAATTTACTTCCTATATTTTTTTATGGGAGTTTTATATCATTACTTGCCCTGTTATGAATTTCAGGCTTTTATTAGGAATGTGAACTATGGCAGCAATTTGGGCAATAAGTCCTGAAGACTGCTTTTTAATTGCTTTTTTCCTCCCTCTCCTCTCCATACATAATACTAGTTGTATTCTTGATTATCTGTTGATTTAAGAGAATACTCATTGGTTGTTTTTTCATCATGGTTATTTCTTTAATTTTCACCCTACCTTGAATTGAACCCTTACTTAGAACAAGAAAAACAGGAAAAAAAAAAAAACCACTGAGGTGTCTAACAATATTTCCAACAACCTGTCTTCCTTGATTGTTGCCTTCCTGCCAAGAAAAGGGAGACATATTTCATTAACTGTTCTCTTAGATCATTATTGGTTTTTAATTTTCTCAACAGTTAGACAGGATTTCTTTTAGTGATCTTTTTTGCCATTTAAGGTGTTGTGGTTGTGTATACTCTCTTGTGTCATCATTTCATCTCTTTATTATTTATCATTTATTAATGTGACATATTCCATTATACCATATTTTGTTTGATCATTTACTCTTTTGACTCTTAGCTTTTTTTCTCTTTTCAGATTTTACTGAAATTTTATTTTTAAGAACATAGTGTATTTTCTTGAACCTTATTTCTATTTATGGGGTTTTAAAGTCTTTGTAGGTTGGGGTTTTAAGTACAGAGCTAAGAGAAATGTGTAAATATTGTTTTCATAGGATACATTTTAGCATTTATATTCTTTTTTTAAAAACAAATATAAAAATTTTCTGGTTGCATAGAGCTGACATTTTTTGGAAACCATAATATAATGTGTATTCTACATTATAAATACAAAATAATTCTTTTTAGTGTCCTTATTTTTGAGTAATTGGCTTCATTTTCTTTATCTGTTATCCTTGAGAAAATACCCTTTGGATTAGTGTTTTTACATTTTTTAAAATTTTGAATTCCAGATTCTCTCTCTTTTTCTCTCTATTTCCCATTAAGGAAGGCACATGTGAAGTTATGCAAAACATTTCCATAAAAGTCATGTTTCGAAAGAAAATATAGATCTCTCTCACTCAACAAAAAAACCCAATCCTCAAGAAAAACAAAATTTAAAAAAAAAGTATGCTTCAATCTGTATTCAGATACAATCAGTTCTTTGTATAACATTTTTCATCATAAATTTTCCACTGTTGAAGATCATTGTATTGCTGAGCATAACAAAGTCATTTACAGCTGATCATCCCGCAACATTGCTATTACTTTGTATACAATACATTTCACTTTGAGTTCATAGATGATTTTCTGGGTTTTCCTGAGAGCATCCTACTCATCATTTCTCATTTCCATCATAATCATATACCATAGTTTATTTAGCCATTCCTCAATAGGCATTCCCTCAATTTCCAGTTCTTTTCTTGAGAAAAGAGCTGCTATAAGTATTTTTTTGTACATAGATTCTTTTTCCTTTTTTAAAATCTTTTGGGATTCATGTCTTGTAAGATTTTATAGCCCTTTGGACATAGATTCATTTCTTTTGTTCATTTATCAGTTATAAATAAAATAAATAAATACATGATTCTTTTTTTTTTTCTTTTGGCTAAATTTTGTTGGAATCTTTACAAACTGCTAACTCATTAGAGTTGATAGATTATTGATCTGCTGTAAAATTATAATTAAACCTTGGCTTTCCATAACTTTGACAATGCTCTCTAAACATTTTCCTTGAACAGAAACAGGCTGTTTTCTAAATATCTGTTTCATCTTAGCTGAAATTCTACTTTAACTCTTTTAACAAAATTTCTTTGTTGTACTCACCCTAATTTCTGGGTTGAGGAGTCTTTTCATTGGATCAGGATCAGAGGCTTTTCCACTGAAATCCACTGACGGATCTGTCAGCCCCACATTGGGCACCAAAATGTGAAGTTATTGTTCTTCTTTCTAATAATAATATAGGATGGTTTTCTCTGGGGGAGAAGGTAGGTTTCTCGGGGAGGTTTTCTTGGAAGCAGCTTTAGTATCAGTTCAGATCAATAATTACCTCAAATGCAGCCAGCTGGTAAAAATACAAATGTTTATTTCTCCTTCCAAGTCTTGTCTCTTTCCTTGGGCCTGGATAGCTAGATTCTTAGAGGCTTATCTCTCTGCTTGGTTCCAAGAGATCCCTCTGAATGTCTCCAAATCCAAAGGTCTTGTTCTTCAGCCTCTGCCTCTGCTTTCTTCAGCCTCTAGCCAGCACAAAGATGGAATGAATGTCTTGTCTCCTTTACTTCTTCTGGATACTTGCAATATTTTCTACTTGACCTGGGAATTCCAGAATTTGACTGTAACATTCCTGGTATTTGTCATTTGGGGTTCTCTTTTAGGAAGTGATTTGTGAATTCTTTCAATTTTTATTTTACCCTCTGGTTCTAGAAAATCAGGATAGTTTTCCTTGATAATTTCTTGAAAGATAATGTTTAGATGATTATGGTTTCCTAGATCAATAATTGTAAAATTATCTCTCCTGGATCTGTTTTCCAGGTCAATTGTTTTTCCAGTGAAATATCTCATATTTTCTATTTTCCATTTTTAATTGTTTCTTGATTTCTCATTGTCATTAAACAATATTTGTTCAATTTTAATTTACAAGGAATTATTTTCCTCAGTGAACTTTTGTATCTTTTTTCCTATTTGGCCAATTTTGCTTTTTAAGGCATTCTTTTCCTCATTAGCTTTTTGTATTTTCTTTTGTATCACACTCATTTCTCTTCCTAGTTTTTCCTTTCTCTCAATTTTCAAGATCCTTTTTGAGCTCTTCTATATATCCAATGTTTTTCTGCCTATAATAGTAATTTTCCATATATAGTTTCCTACTTCTGGAATACTCTTATAATTATACTGACATTTCATAGTTTGGCTCAAATTTTACTTTTTCCAGAAACTCTTCTCTAATTTTCCCCCCAATTAGTAATGATCTTTTCTGATTTTTCCTTATTTTCACCTTTTTAAATGTTTTAAAAGGCAATGTTGAATAGTGAATGCTAGGAAGACCTAGCCTTTGGTCTCTTTTCTGATATATATTGGCTTATGATGTTTCATTGTCAAGTCCTCTGTAATTAATTGATCACTGTATTCAGGATTCTGAAGTTTTTCACTTAGATTTTTTGTGGTTATCATATAAATAGTTCTGTTTCTAGTACTTAGCTCTATTTCTGTTATTACAATATAATGATCTACAATATAAATGATCTATTTATATTGTTATTATATTTTTTGGTTGCATAACTACTTTACACTTTTTCTTTGTACTTATATATATGATATTCATCTTGCTGTATTATGAGCTCCATCAGAGTAGCTCCATAATTTATCTTAAGTATATCTCCGGATCCTAGTATTGTTTTTGAACATAATAGGTTTTTGACCTGTTGATCAAAAACAGGGTTTTTGAATGATTGTCATTGATGACCAACAAATTTCCACTAAATCTATTCTTTTACTTGGTGCTGGGGTTGGGGTAAGTAAGTGCAAGAAAAGTATATAATACATGTTACAGAAGAAGGAAAACTAAAATTTTTATATCAAAGATAGGAGGATAGAAGAGTTTATAAACACAGTACTACTTCTGTCGAAGAGGAAGAGAAGTATATAGTGGCTGTTGAGAAAAGATTGAGACAAAATCTTTACAGCAAGTTGGAAGGAAGGAATGAAAATGAAGGAGAAAGATAGAGCTACATAATTTGAAAACTAGTACATAATTATTATAATTATTGTTTTCTTAACCAAAGAAAAATAGACTTTGCCAATTCAGTAATCGGAAATGTTGTCCAAAGAACCAAAAATATATTATTCAGTTAGAGCTAGTAATTGGTATGAAATACAATGTTGTTCTATGTACAAGTAATTTTTCTGTTTTAATAAATCTCTCTTTTCTAAACAGACTTTCAGAATTTCCACATTTTCGAAATCACTCAAGAATCAACCTTCCAGGATCAACAAATTCAAGATCATCAGATACACCTAAAACAAAAGATCTCAAGTTCAGATCTCCACGGTTAGATGATAGTCCCAAGGCTGATCATCGAAGTAAAAATGACTCTTCCAAAGATGTACATCATAGCACTTTATCACCAAACCAGGAAAAAGAAATTAAATCACACTGTGAAAAAAGAAACACTTCACATTTACCTCCATCTGCTGAAAAACGTTACAATGGTGGCATTTGGTCAAATCAGCATAATCAGGTCATGGAGGAGAATTCAGATGATGATGGTAGAAGAGGAAGAAAAGAAATAAAAAATTGTGAACATTACAATAGGGGAGCTGATAGAGTAAGAAAAGGCTTATTTCATAGTAGCAGTGGAAATGGAGAAAAGAGAAATATTGATGTTGATCGAAGGCCACAAGGTCCTCGTGATAAATGTGGTAAAATGGAGCCAAAGCCAGAAAATAAGAATTCAAAGTTGAAAAGCAGCCCAGATTCAGATTATAGAAGTGATTGGATTAACTCTTCCTGGGAAAAAGAGGCACCTAAAGGAAGGTCACATACTCGAGTAGATTCTCAAAGTGACGAAAGACTAGAAAGGCAAAGTGAAAGGTCACAAAATTTAAGTAGAAAAGAACCTAGGTCATATGACAAAGATGATAGAAAAGTCGACCCAAAATCCAAATCGACAGTAAAGGATCATGAACAATGGAGAAGATTTGAAAGAGTACCCCCTTCCCATTCGTGGAATGAAACAGCGAGAAATTTTCATAAATCAACTAAACCCCATATAGAAGATAGAAGAGGAAGGGAAACAGAATTTAAAAGAGATAGAAATATAAATGATTATGGATTTCAAGACAAAAGATCTCCACCTATTTCAAGCAGTAGGACACACAAATACTTTGACTCCAAGGAAGACGATAGTAAATATCATACATATTCAAAAACAGAAAGACACAGAACTGAAGATAAAAGGAAAAGAGAGAAAGAAAGCCATGAAAGCAGATATGCTCGATGTGAAAGAAAAATGCCCATGGAACATTTACAAAAGGCTGAAAAAGAAATTAAAAAAACTGTTGGTGATTCAAAAAAAAGGAATGAACAAAATGACAAAAATGAAGTTTCAAAGGTTGAAGAAATTTCTGAAGGAAAAGATAGGAAAGAACTTAAGAAAGTTGAAAATGGCCAGAATGAAACAAAAAGTAACCTCAAGCTAAGTTTTATGGAAAAATTAAATTTAACACTTTCTCCTGCTAAAAAGCAGTTTCTGGGTCAGGAAGACAAGATTAAAATAAGTGATACTCCCAAATCCAGTGATACTCCCAAATCCAGTGACACACATGCTTCTGAAACATCATTGCAGGCAAAATCAGTGAAACCATTGTCCATGAACATTGATCGTAAAGAAGAAACCAAGTCATGGTCAGTAGAACAAAATGATGTCATACTGGCAGGTTCCAAATCCAAAATCATCATGTTGGAAAACAAAATAAAGAATGCAAATGATTCTTCAGTAAAATCTGTTGGTGACAATGTGCCTTGTGACTTGCTTATTTCTAGAAAAGATTCGCCACTTAAACCACAAACGGACATGCTAAAAACAATTAATGATAATGTAGCTCCTGTTTTAATGGATGTACTACATGTAGCTGTTCCTTGCAACTTTGGCTTGGAATTGGAGAATATAAGTAATGATGAATTGGACTCCTCTGTTGTTCCTGAAAACATTAATAGTATTAAATCAGACCTTTCAGTGGAGGTGACTGACACTGGTGAGAGCAGTCTTACTGGGATACATCCTGTTGTTCCAACACACTCATCAAAGAATAGTGATGCCAAGTCCGAGTCACATGTTGAATCTATGCCTCTTGTTGACAGTAATGCTTGTAATGTGGAGCTGTGTTTACCCAAGCAGAACTTAGAACCCTATCTTCAAATAAATATGGTGGACAGTAGAATAGAAATTGGAGAAACAAACTCGGAGTACCATGATGATGAAAATTCTGTAATGAGTATTGATCTCAATCATATGAGACCTATTCCTCAAGTCATCAGTCCTTTGAATAGTCCAATTCGTCCTGCAGCTAAAATTCTTAGGATGGAAAGTCCAGGCAGAGTTCCAGTGTTAAAAAACAACCATAAGGGTAATTGTATATTTTTTGTTTTCCTCTATTTAAAAAAAAAATTCATACACATTAAGAAATGGTTCCTTGCAATATGGCCTAATGGCAAGAGAGCTGACCTCAGAGTTTTGAAGACCTTAATTAAAGTGCTGCCTTTGAAACATACTGGCTATATGTGACTCTGGGCAAATCACTTGACCTTTCTGGTCTCAATTTCCCCAGCTATAAACAGGTGGGATTGGATTAGATGTTCTAGTTCTAAATCTGTAATCCTTTTATCCTAGTTGTGTGCTCCCTGTCACACTCCTTTTATCAAAGGTAATGGGATTTGAATTCATTTCTTCTAATCACCTATACTATCTTACACTAATATTGCTTCCATTTTCTTTCTCTGAGTCTAAACAAAATAGATACTCTTTCTTTTCTTCACACTTTCCTATCCTCATCTTTTTACCATCACCCTTTCTTTTGCTCATTTTTGGTTGATTCATTGTTTGTGTGAAACTTAGTGTGTTAATTTACAAACTCTTTCTGGGTACAAGTTCTCTGATGAGCGAGGAGTGGGAGCTTGTTATCTCTTTTCCTTTAAATTTCTGTTTAAGGAAAACAAGTAACATGTAAAATAATAGCACACAGAGATAATAGTCTTGTGAAAATTAAGTAGGTATAGAGTATAAATGGTAATGTCACCAAGGATTTAAAGGCAAGATATGCCAGAGATAAATCAGTCATTATGTATGATGGACCTACAAATAATAAAGAGTAGCTACCTAATTAAACTATATAATTACTTAATTAAATATTTCTTGATATACTTGTGTTCAAAGCATTTTGTACCAGCACCTGTAACTTAGTGAATTTTATACTCCTTAAGATCAATGATATGTACTAAATCCTGACTTTTAAAAATGTCTTAAACTGCATTTAGGCTAATTGAAACATTTCTTAAACTTTTCTTTTTATAGATTTAGTTCCAGCAAACATGGTTAGCCCTTCCTCTAAGAATTTATCAAATGAACTCAACAAAGAAAATCAGAAGCCATTATGCAAACCTGATAAATGTTCTGAAGTCAATCTCAATACAGATTTATCTTCAGATGAACTTGAAGAAGGAGAAATTGTAAGTGACAGTGAAAGATCTAAACCACAAAGAAATTTTGAAAATAATAAAAATGCCAAACCAAGAACTTCTACTGAAGTACAGAGCATAAATCAGAGTCCCCAAATCAGAAAAACTAGTGGTACACATTTGGATGAAGGCACTGGAAATAATGTTTCTGTCAAAGTTCATCAAATCAAGAACAAGAAAGATAAACTATCAAATGATCCTAATTTTTCAAAGACAGAAAATAAAACAAAAACAGTGAGTACTTCTTGCCTGGAAAAGATAGTTCAGATTATTGTTGAGCCCTCTTCTGTTCAAGAGGTTATGCAAATGCTGAAAGTTATAAGAAAACATGTCAGGAAAAATTATATGAAATTCAAGATAAAATTTTCACTACAACAATTTCAACGGATAATTGAATCTGCAATTTTGAACTTTACATCACTGATCAAATACTTGAATTTATCTAAAATCTCAAAGTCAGTGGATGCTTTACAACAGAATCTCTGTGATGTTATAGAATCTAAACTTAGGCAGGTTAAAAAGAATGGCATAGTTAATCGTTTATTTGAACAGCAGCTGCCAGATATGAAAAAGAAGTTGTGGAAATTTGTAGAAGAACAACTGGATTATTTGTTTTCAAAACTGAAGAAAATTTTGATAAAGTTCTGTGATTCTGTTAGTTTGGGAAGTGACAGTGATGAAGGAAAGCTTGATGTCGCAAGTAAAGATAAATCAAAATACTCAATTAATCCAAGAGAGAATGTAGATCATTCTAATAAAGGATCTTTGAAAATCACATCCCAAAAGACAGAGCAGTCAGTTGACCACATATCAATGCTGGGATGTCAGAAGCCTGAAAAAAAACATTACCAAGATCAAAAAATCCCCAAACCTGATGCAATGAAACAAAGTTCTGAAAAATGTTTAAATATCTCTCTAAGCAACACAAAGGAGACCCCCTTCAAAGTATCATCTATGGAACAAAATGAATTTCAGAATACTTTAATTTCCACAAAGACTACTGAAAACATAGTAGAAGGTGCAGAGACAGGCAAAAACTTGAATAAGAAAGTAGAACATAATTTTGAAATTCTTACAGAGCAACAGGCATCTAGTCTGACTTTTAATCTAGTGAGTGATGCTCAGATGGGAGAAATATTTAAAAGTTTGTTACAAGGTTCTGATCTTTTGGATCAGAGTGTTAATTGTATTGAAAAGTGTCAGTGGGAATTGAAGACACCAGAAAAACATTCTTCTGAGAGTCAGAAAAGTGAATTTACCTCAGCTTGTCATATAGAAGAAGGTTCAGGAGTATCTTCTCCAAGTCTTAAAACAATTGTTGATCTTAATTGGTCTTCCTCATCATTTGAAAAGACTCCATCTCTTTCATCCAGACTTCAATTGCCAGTTCATCCTGATGTGCTAGATGAAAGTTGCATGTTTGAAGTTTCTACTTGTGTAGCTTTGAGTAAAGAGAATGTGTGCAATTCAGAAAAGAGTAAGTCCTGCATTTCTTCAATTCTTCTTGAAGATTTAGCAGTCTCTCTAACTGTACCATCACCTCTGAAATCAGATGGCCATCTTAGTTTTCTAAAGCCTGAAACTTCTTCTAGTTCAACTCCTGAAGAAGTTATTAGTGCCCATTTTAGTGAAGATGCCCTACTTGAAGAAGAAGATGCCACTGAACAAGATATTCATCTAGCTCTGGAGTCTGATAATTCAAGCAGTAGATCAAGTTGTTCATCATCATGGACTAGCAGGCCTGTTGCTCCTGGCTTTCAGTATCATCCTAACCTACCAATGCAAGCTGTCATAATGGAGAAATCCAATGATCATTTTATTGTTAAAATTCGGCATGCAGTACCACCTTCATCAGGTCTTGATCAAAATAAAACAAATGAACAATCTGCAGTTTCTTTACATGAAATGGAGAAAGACACCAGTGAAACTGTAGAAAAGAGTATCTCTTGTCAGATTCAATCTGTGGAAGGATCAGAAAATTCTAAGAGAAATGTTAATACCGAAAATTTGGATAATGATCAGAGTTCTACTGTACAGACAGAAGTTCCTGATATATATGAGTTATTTAAAGATCCATCAGATAAAGTAGAACACAAAAGTGAAATTATAGGCGAATGTTTTGAATTGAATCAAATGTGGGAACCAAAGGTACCTGATGGCATCAAAGAATTGCCTGCAATTGTGGAAGTTCCACATCATGTACAGTGTAGTCTTGAGAGCTCATACATAGACTTAACAAAACCTTCTTCCATTGAGATTGAAAACATTGGGAAACTTGCAGCAGACTCTATTTTAAATATTGATCAGTTGGAATGTCCAGCAGACAGATTGGATCAAGATAGAGTTACGGATGAACCTTTACAACATGTTGCTAAAGATGTATTCATTGATCTGACAGAAGAGACTTCAAATGATAGTAAAGTAAATGAGAGTGAGTGTGCTTTGCTTGCAACAAGTTTAGGTGAAGATAATAGTAAAAAAGAAAAGGAACATCTGACAAGTGAATCTTTGGAATGTGTTGTTGAGAGCACATGTATTGATTTGACAGTAGATCCTCCCAGTGAGAGTATATTAAATAAAGATAATACTGGATCAGAATCTACATTAAATCGTGATCATTTAGAATGTAATGGAGTTTCAGCAAACATGCAGAAAAAGCGAAAAAATCATTCTGATCTAAAAAATCATTCCACTAAAAAAAAACAAAGAATTGAAACTGAATTATCCAATGAAGAAAAAAAAAGTACTGAAAGTTCTGAAGAGAGCGATACTGCTCACCAGAAGACATGTAATAAGAAAAAAGCAATTCCAGAGAATAAAGATGCCTCATTATCAACCTTTCCATCTCCTACAAGTCTTTCGGCAAAGAATGTTATTAAAAAAAAGGGAGAAGTTGTGATTTCATGGACAAGGTAAGGTGCTCTGTGATACTAATATTTTTATGTATATTTTTAAATATATATTTTCAGAAATTAGGAATTCTTAACTTTATAGTTAGTGTAGTTGGGGAGGGAGAACTATGCCCTTTTACTTTACTCTTCACATAGTTAAAGAATAGATTTCCAAGTCAGTACTATACCTAAAGTAAGCAGAGTAATAGGATTGATCCTTTTGTTTAGTGTGGAATGGCTTATTGTCAGGTCATTTATTTTAGTGGGTAAAACTACTATAATTTATCACTGCAGTTCTTCAAATGTAAGCATCTGCATTTTGTTTATAGCTAATGGCAGTACTACATATTTATAAGTTCTCATATACTTAGTTTGACATGAAATCAAAGAACAAGACTTATTTTCTTAACAAATAGCATTAACTAATATTAATTAGTACTTTTAAGATTTATAAAATGCTTTACATATATTATCTCCTTGATTCTCACAACCACCCCCTGAGGTAGATGCTATTACTATCTTCATTTTACAGATGAGAAAAGTGAACATGACAGGTTAAGTTATTTTCCCGGGTCATATACTCAGCTAGATCATTGCTGTTAGTTAGAGCATGAGTTCTTGAGTGTAGTAGTAAGTCTTATATAATTTTCTATTTGTGGAATTAGAACATTTGTAGAATGCTAACTTATTTTCTTAGGACTTAGAGATATGACTAAATGTACATATATATCTTTAATTCATTATATTGGTACTATTCCTCTGATCTGATGTATATAAACTAAATAATATTTTTTTTCCCTCAGAGATGATGACAGAGAAATTCTGTTGGAGTGTCAGAAAAGAGGACCATCAGCCAAAACTTTTACTTTCCTAGCTACCAAGTTGAATAAAAGCCCAAATCAGGTATTTCAAACTTTGTTCTTAACGCATCTCATAAATTTTGTGATTATAAATGCACAAATTCACAGTTATTAATTATAAGACTTAAATTTAATTATCAGTTCATCTTACTATTAATAATTCTCCTACCACCTTATATTGATAATAGCACTTCATGGTTTATACACAACACTGCCACATATGTTATCTCATCTGTTCCTCACAATGGAAATCAGTGTAGCAAGTAGTTTTATTTTCATTTTGCGAATGAGGAAATTCATGTCACTTGTAAAGACAAGATCATGTTGTCTTATGAAATTTTAATAAAAATTGTAATTGTTCTGAAATCTTGGGTATTAAAATGCTTTTTTAATTTTTCAGGTTTCAGAAAGATTCCAGCAATTAATGAAGCTCTTTGAAAAGTCAAAATGCAGGTAGTTAATGCTTCTTAAGAGTCTTTAGACTGAGTTCTCTGCAATTTCTCTTTTCAGAATGACTATTTTGCTACATAAATTCTAGCCTACAGACTATTTCCTAAAGTAGGTTAGAACAGAGGTGTGAAATACACAATCTACAGCATTCCCAAGTAGAATCTGAAGCACATTAGAATGTAATTGGGAGATATTTAATAAAATAAAACATAGATAATAGAACATTTAAAAAATCAGTAAGCAGACTGGAAAGTCTTTTTTCTGTAAATTATATATCTATAATGTAGGTATAAATTAGTGGTCTCTGTTTTTATTTGAGTTTGGCAAATTTGAACTCCTAGTTTAGAAAATAAATTTGATTATGAAATCAAATTAAATATAGAACAACTGATATAGTTTAAAAATGTATTATAAAGTTGATTACATATGCTTTAATACTGATTTCAGAGAGATTCTAAAGAGAAGTTAAAAATTCTGTTGTAGTTTGTATTTGTCACAAGAGTTGTCAAGATTTTTGCAAAGATTTATTCTGATTTATTGAGTAGTAACATCTAGTAGTGAATAAAGAGAATTAGAAAAACATGGATTCAAGTGCTGCCCTTTATATACACTGGCTATGTGACTGATCAGTTGATTTAAATTCATAATGCCCCAGGAAGTTCTCTTAAGATTGTAAATAGTAGAAGAGATGGAGATCTGCATTGAACAGTGGGTTTCCTCTCTGAGGAGTTCCCTACACCAATAAAATCACAGGTCTGGACCAAAATATTACATTGAAAATCTCTCTTGAACTTTGAGTTTTTATTATTAGTTGTTATTTGAAAGTACATATTCCATTCAGTTATATACATTAAATAATGTTTTCATTCTATAATTGATGCTTATTGTATAGAAAATTGTAGTTATGATATTGCAATTTAAACTGATTTCATATTTTAGGTTTATTTGGCTGCAATTGGGCTATTATGCTACTTTATTCTTATTGCATTATTTCAAGGTTAGACTGGCATATTACTTTCTTATACTTTTAGTCTCATAGTCTTGGTGATAATTGAGAAAAAAATAAATTATAAAGTTGGCTCTTTTAAGACAAATCCTAAATTTAATGCCACTATATTTAAATTATGTATTTTATTTATTATATATCTTTTCAGAAAAGCCACTTTCTTAAAAAAATTTGAGTAATAGAAAGATAGAATAATAATATTTAGCCTTCTTCTTTGCTTTACAGATAATTTGCTGAATTCCTTGGAGTCATAATTGACACTTTGTGTACTAAAGGAAGTTCAAAATCCTCATATTTTAAAGATACCTACTGAAAAGTCTGTGGACTTTAAAAGACATTTCTATATTTTTTTTACCTGTTGACTAACTCAATTTGATTTTTTAGTTATTTCAGTGGTAAATAAACCTAATATAAGTCAGCCTGTTATTTTTTTTTCATGTTCTAGCTGAATAATTTACACATTTTTTGTGGCATAGTTATTTTCTAACAAGTTAAGATGCCCTTATCTGTATGAAAATGTAAGCAGCATCATTTTGATTGTATAAAAAGTTTGCCTTTGATTTTTCAAAATAACAACATACCTGAAACTCCAATCCATCACCCCAGTTTCATGGGGTTTGGTTTTTTAACTGTAAATGTATTTATAGTTTTCATATCAGTTTTTTTATGCTTCTGCTTATGTCTTCTCTTATTTTGGTAAATTGTAAAAACTCTTTAAAATGTTTTTGTACATATGTAAAAACCCATGTATGGATGTATGAAAACCCTTGTTTTGTGGGTGGGTGTGTATGTATGTGTGTATGCGTGTGTATGTGAGTGTATGTGTATATATATATATGTGTGTGTGTGTGTGTGTGTGTGTGTATGTGTATATATATATATACATATATGGCTTTGCTTAGCCAAAGATTTTTAACTGTACAAATTTTTTTTGTATAATTTAAGTTCGATTACTGTAACAGTAATGTGACAAAATAAAACTGGGAAAGTTGTTTGAGTTCTTATTATTGATTCCTTTACAATATGCTTAATTATAATTTATGAATTTTGATAGCTATCGCACAAAGTAATTTTATGACAAAATATTCCATTACACTTTTGTGCTACAATTTTTAGCCATTTCTAATAGAATACCTCATTAATTTCTAATTTGGGACTATCACAAAAAAGAGCTTCTATAAATATTTTTGTACATATAGATTCTTTTCCTCTAATTATTTTGGGGCATAGGCCATTTATAATGTATTTGGATTGGAAGGTATAAATAATAGGGTAAGCTTCTGGGCATAGTTTCAAATTATTTTCCAGAATAATGGCACCCAATTAATAACTATCAATAATGTACTAATTGCCCCTCCCCCACTTGTCATTTTCCTCTTTTCTCATCTTTGTATATCTGATACATGAGGTACAACCCAAAATTGCTTTAATTTTCATTTCTTCAGTGATTTAGAACATTTAATTTTCATATAATTGGTAATATCTTTCACTTCTTCCTTTGAAAACTTCTCATATCCTTTAACTATATTTTGAGGAATGGCTTTTAGTCTCATAAATTTGAATTAGTTTCTTATATATCTTGAAAGTGAGATCTTTATTCAAAGAACTTGTTGCAAAGATTTTTTCCTATTTGTTTATTTTCTTTCTAATTTTTACTACATTAGATTTGCTTGTGCAAAAACCTTGTCCATTTTATGTGATCTTCTGTCACCTATTTAGTTATGAACTCTTCCCTTATCATAAATTAGATAGATAATTTTTTTTTTGTTATCTACTTCATGATAAATGTGAAATATGGATCCAAACTTAATTTCTGCTAGATTTCTATCTAATTTTCTTTGCAGTTTTTTTTTTTTTTTCCTGTAAGCAAGCCCTTCCCTCAATATCTGGAATATTTGTAAATATTTTTACAACAGGCTACTGTATTTGCTTCTGTGTGTTGTGTATCTGATCTCTTAATAAATTTTTTTCTTTTTGGCCATTGCCAAATTATTGTAATGATTATTATTTTATAGTACATTTGAAGATCCTAGTAGTAATAATAGATACCATTCTTTCCCATTTCTTTTTTTCATCATCACCCTTGCAATTTTTGACTTTTTGTTTTTCCCTATGAATTTTGTTATTTTTCCTAGGCATGTAAAATATTAGAGTTTGTTTATAGTTACATTCAAATCATTCCTGAGCAAATCTTGGAAGATAATACTCACATGTATTTTAGAGCTTCTTTTTTTTCTTTGAATACAATTTTCTCTTTAGCTTTTCTTGCTGGGTTTTATTGGTTATAAGTATAAATACTGGTGATTTATATAGGTTCGCCTAGTGTCCTGCATCATTTAAAAAGTTTGTATTTCAATTACTTTTTAGTTGATTCAGGTTCTCTAAAAACCACTTATCATATCATGTGTAAAAAATGACAGTTTTGTTTTCTCTTTGACCCTTAAAATATTAGAATTTTGAGAAAACTTTTGTTTTTTATCCCCCTACTAACTTGCAATCATTTTATAACCTCATATTCCCTTTCAGTTATACAAATAAGCTTACTTTTCTGTGCTTCTCTTGGTACCCACATTTCCATTAACAAATATTTGCTCAGTCTTAATTTTTTCATCAGGAATGTTTGGTAATCTATTTCATTAAAGGCTTCTTTCCCTCCCTTTAGAATTATACTTTTATTAGATTTGTTATCCTTCATTGTAACCCTTTATTTGCTTGTCTTTTAGAATATCATATTCCAATCCCTTTCCTAATGGTATCTACTAAAAGTCTTTTGTAATCCTTATTGTGGGTCCTTGACATTTGGATTCCTTTTCTTGTACCTGGAAGTTCTGGATTTTGTTCCTAGGAGTTTTCATTTTAGTTTTTTTTTCCCCTAGGTAACTGGTGAATTATTTTTATTGATTATTTTGGTTCTAAGAATTCTGGGCAATTTTTATAATATTCTGAAATATGATGTACAGATTTTATTTTGGATAATTTTTATAATCAATAATTCTTCAATTATTTCTCCATCTGTATTCTAAAGTAGGTGCTATTATTACTTCTCTAGCTTTTCTATTTTGTATCTCTAATTTTCTCTAAAATTCCCTGTGACTAGGACATTTTATTTTCTCTCAGATTTTACCTGGACTTGTTGTGGAATCACTGTCTTCTTTGAGGTTTATCTTTCCTTTATCTCTGTCTCAGACTAAGGAATTTTCTCATAGTGGTTGGAATTATTCTTAGTTTTTTTATGGAGGAACTTGTGCTTTAGTCACACTGTTTTGTTTTTTTTGAGGCAATCTGGGTTAATTTAAGCTAGGAAGTGTTTTAAGTGTCTGAGGCTGAATTTGAATTCAGGTCCTCCTGAATTCAGGGCCAACATTCTATCCACCACATTATCTAGCTTCCTCTTGAGTCACACTGAAATTGAATGTTGTGGGCAGAATGTGCCAGATCTTGAGTGTAGTGATCCATATTAGATACTTTCTTTAATGATCACCAGGGCTCTGCCGTCACTTGTCACAGGTACTCCTGGAACTCTTGTTTTCTTACAAAGTTTTACTTCCCTTTGTACTCTAAATCTTTCTGTAATCATGGTTAGCATTTATGTCATGTTTAGTTATCTCCTTCACAACAACAACCCTGGGAAGTAGGTGCTTATTATTATCATTTTATAGATGAGTAAACTGAGGCAGAAGTGGTTCAGTGACTTCCCAGGATCACACATCTAGTTAGCCAAGGCAGGAGTTGAATTTAGGTCTTCCTATTCACTTGTTACTTCTCCAGAATGGTGCTGCCCTTCATATGCTTATTGTAAAGTATATACAAAGTCACACACTAGCCCCCTGCTTTTTGGCTAAAATTTCTAAGTTTCTTTATTTTTCTTCTATTTCAGCAGGGTTGTTTCTGGCAGATGGCATATCTAATTTCCATGATTGTATTAGCCTTAAAGGAGAGATAGGTAGAATATCTGTTTCTCTGTTTTTTTTTCTTTCTTTGTCTGTCTGTGTATCTCTTTCTCCTTCTTTATAAATGGAACAAGTAGTTTATTTTCACAAAAAATGAAAGCTATAGAGGTCATAACACAGTATATAATTAGAATCTAATTCAATAGCCTAATAACCCTTTGTCACTTGGAAGGCTAATCCTTAAGACTCATACGATCACAGTGTTGGAGAGATTACTAATAAACTCATACATTTCACCTCTGCACTTTCATTGTCAGGTCTAATAGCCAAGGGAGATCTTGTGTTGATGTTTCTGCTGTTGCTAATTTTTCTCTTGGCAAAAGCCAATGGCAGCTAAGAGTGCAACTGAAATCATCCTCTGGTTCTCACTGTAGCCATTGTCCCGCTATCCTTCTAGGACCTCTGTGGCCTTATGAAATTTAGCGTGGTTACCTGGACTCATCTACTCTGTTTGCCGCTAGTTGCCTAGTAAGAAGAAAAAAAAATAAGCAAAAAAAGGTGGCCTATCTCAGGCACAGACCTCACTAGATAGAACATGTTCATTGCAAATGCTCAGGTAGGGTTAGGGATAAGGCTTCCCTCATTCCCCTCACCCATGGCTCTGAACAGTTCTCATGCTTGGAAACTAGAAGGAAAACTTTGTAATAATGAGGAACTATGGCTATGAAACACTTTATAATATCAGCCAGTAGATTAGTTTTATTAGCCTTTGTTTTTGTTTGCTTTGAGAAAAGATAGATTTGGCAAAGGTGGGTTGAAAGGGTCACATGACCAGCAGCTAGCAAAATTCTCAAATATGGCTGGAATTGGGTTAAATGTAATTGGGAAATAAATATTTAACAAAAATTTTAAATGCAATGCCACATTCGTTATGGGTGAGTCATTTAGTTGTATCTGACTGTGATTCCATTTTGGAGTTTTTTTGGAAAGATAGCCCACTTCACTTTGAACTCATGAAGACTTATTTTCCTGATTCTAAACCTAGTACTCTATTCATTGTTCATCCTAGTTCCCAAACATAATGTTAATTTGTTGTTTTCAAAGTTAAACTGTGGACTAAAGTATGGTATAATGGATAGAGTGCTGACCCTGTAGTGAAGAGAACCTGAGTTCAAATCCAGCTCTAGACACTTATTAGCTGTGTGACTCTGGGCAAGCCAGTTGAGTTTGCTCGTTTGTAAAGTGATCTGGAGAAGGGAATGGCACACCTCTCTAGCAGTATCTTTGCCAAGAAAATCCCAAATAGCGTCACAAAGAGTCTAATATGAATGTATTATCTTCTCCCCATTTATAAGATTTTTATTTTTAATAAAGCTTTTTATTTTTAAGACATGCATGGATAATTTGACAACATTGACCCTTGCGTAGCCTTGTGTTTCAAATTTTCTCCTCCTTCCCTCCACTCCCTTCCCTAAATAGCAAGCAATCCAATATATGTTAAACATGTTAAAATATAAAGCATTATTAATCAAGAATTGGCTGGGTCACATCCCAAATCTGGGCCAGACTTACCAAAAGATAGTGCTAACTGGGTTTATTTTCTAGTTTTGTCATCCTGGGCAAGTCATTTGCTTCTTTTGCCTCAGTTTCCTCATCTGTAAAATGAGCCAGAGAAAGAAATGGCAAACCACTCCAGTATCTTTGCCAAGAAAACACCATTAAAACAGTCTGAAACTGAACAGCAGCAACTACACAGACTTACCTGCATGGATTGCCCTCTGTCCAAACAAGATAGGCTGAGAGTTTAATAATGACAAAATTGACCATAGTCAGGAGTCAAGACATGAGCTCTGGAGAAGTTTTGAACCCTTAGGGAAGTTCTACTTGCTTTTCCTTTGTGTCTCCCAGAATGCTATGAGGTAGGGTATGGGGAGGGAATTTTTCTCTCTCACCTACTGACAATGATGTCTTGCAGAAGCCCATGATAGAAACCATATACTTACGTGCATACCACCTAAAAGGGGACTTTAAGGAAAGGGGAGTGAGGGTGGAAAAGGGGGCAGATTTTGAATTCTTTATAGTACATGATTCCAGAACTTAGCCTTCTTGAGAGTTGCCTAAATTCAAGAGTTGTCGAATTGTAGAAGTCCAGGTATTAGATTTTCAAAAGAGAGAAAAAAGATCCTCTGATGTATTTCCTTTATGACCTAGCCAGCAAGGATTTTATAAAATTGTAGAATCATACATGTAGAACTTGAAAGGACCTCAGGCTATCTAATTCAAATTCATCATTTTACAGATGAGGAAACTGAGCTCAGAGAGAGAAAATTACTTTCTCTACATCTCATATTAGTAAGCAAGTAAGCAAATCTAGTTGGACCCCGGCCATAGAATCTTAGATTTAGGGGTGAAAGAAACTTTTGAAGTCACCTAATTCAATAGTTTAATCATTGAGGAAACAGAAGGCCTATAGGGGTTAAATTATTTGACCATTGTCATGTAGGTACTAACTGGCAGAGCCAGGATTTGAACACCCAAGCCATTGCTTTCCACTTTGTCTTACTGCTTTGTCATCCCTTTTCAAAGCCTGTGATCTTCCCTTATTTCATATCATTTCAGTTAAGTTAGAAGATAGAAGTGGACAATTAGCTAGAAAGTAACTAGTGAAACTGCAGCACTTGTTGGATAGTGTACGATTAGCTGGAAGAATGCAAAAACATTGGCCTCAAAGCCCACAGGTTTGAAGATGAGAATTGTCCTTTCTCCTATGTGCCCCTTCCCACAATTGGCATACTATGTGCCAATTGCCATGCAAAATGTTGTGTCCTAATTGTGTTCTTTGGGTGATTATAGAAAATAAATATTACTAGGGCTTCATGAGTTAACAGTTCTAGTATGGGGTCCCCACAGAGGATCTTGATGTACAAATATGAGTTGAGAGGAGTAGTAGGGTACTACATTTAAAATGTGAGAGTTGTTATTTTAGCTCCAAATATGATTATTCCATTGAAGAAGGCTCTCAATGTTTTTACTATTGAGAGAATTTTCTTTCTCAGCTGTGTTTCTTACAAAGATGATACTGCAAGAGATCATCTGTAGAACTGCTTCATCACTATTGTCGATTTCTCTTTCATCAATGTACATCCTGTTTCAAAAGCAAAAAAATGACGAACAAGAACCCCTTGGGTGAGAGTATCACTTGAGTTCATTTTGAGCCAGCTTTATGCATGTTGGTTCATTCTTAGAAAGTACAAGTAGTACAATTAGTACAATGCAGCTGCCTATGAAATCGGACATGACCCATTGATTTCTGTGCATTGATTTCTGTGGAAACTAATGGACCATAAGAAAAGCCACAGAATCTAAATGAGCATCCACATCATACCAATAGAAAGAGAAGTTCCTCATTTGTTTCAGTAAATATAATTGTCCAAAAGGGATTAGCTAGCAGTGGCTTTGGCTCTTTGTCTATAAAGAAACAATTAACAGGACAGTTGAAATCTCCAAAGGACATGCAAAGCCTTAGGGGGTGGCTGGGTTGGACTTCATTTGGCAAAATAAATGTGACTATTCTGGCTGGGGGCCCTGTGACCATCTGGTCAGACTGGTTTTTTTTTGCTGGTGCTGGCTACTCAATATTCCTGCTACCCAGGTTCTTGTAATCATTGTGGGTTCCTTCTTGTATTGTCTTGAGGTATTATTCTTCCAAATTTAAGACTACCCATTCCAGAAAAAACTTAGGAGACCAAACATGCTGGCCTGCAGCACACATAATCAAACCATGACGTCCTAAAAGCTTGAAAAGTACTTCTTGTCCCATTAGGTAAGTAACTGGCAAATAGACTGCCTCATTTAAGAGAGCAAACAATGTACTTTGGAAAAATGAAATAGTATTTTAAATACCTAGAAAGTAGAATGAATGAATTTGTGTGCAGGATCTTTGGGAGAGTGGGGGGGACAATTTTGGAACAAGTGACACATGAATCAGTATACTACTATACAACATTGAATAAATATCAAACTATTGATAAAAGAAGTAATAAACAATAATATTTGTTTAAGGAGAAATTGAAAAAACTTTGGAATAGGGTTTTATTTCCAGTGCTCCATTTTTAAAAAAAAGAATGACTTTATTCTATTTACATTTCCATGTCTTCACTCCCGCCTTCTTGACTCTTCAAATCTTTGTAAGAAGGAAAAACAGAGAAAACATCAAGACAGCAACTATATCTGCCTGCAGCTAGTGCATTCAGTGATCGTGGTCATCTGGGCTTTGAATTCAGTATTTGCCATTATTCAGAGTTCAGTTACCTCCTCATGGTTTTTATTTATATTTTATAGTTATATATGATCTCCTGGTTTTGCTTTTTCCCTTTTGGGTCAATTCATACAAATCTTCCTGTTTCTCCAAATTCCTCATATTCATTGTTTCTTATAGCTCATATAAAGCATTCCCCAAATAATAAACACTCATTTTGTTTACAGCTTAAAAATATTTTATTGATGTTCTTTTTTATATCTTTATTATTTCTAATGACTGATGCTTCATCACCTTCCTTTGTACCCTAAAACTATTTCTTGCAACACAGTTAAAGTAAGCAAAACAAATTAACACAGTGGCTGTGTCTGACAATTTATATCTCATATTCCACTGAGAGGAGAGGAACAATTTACTGTCAACCCTCTGAAATCCCAATTGGGCACTGGATTGATCAGAGTTTTTATGTCTTTCTTTGTTTTTTCTCTTTTTTAGTTGATACTGTGCTCTTGATTCTTTTTACTTTGTCCTGCATCAGATCATGTGTTCTACCAGGTCTCTCTAATTTTTCACAGATAGCTTTTCATATGGTGCAACAATATTCCAATTATATTCATATACCATAATTTATCCATTTTCTGATCGAGGACTGCCAATTTTGTTTCTCATTTTTTCCTACCACTAAAGTTCAGCTATTGGTATATATTGGACTTTTCCTTTTGCTGTTATTTGGGATTATAAGCCAAACAGTACAATTTCTTTGTTAAAGGGTATAAAGTTTAGTAACTTTTCCTCTCTCATAATTAATCATTGCTTTCCAGAATGGTTGGAATTAGTCAAAATTCAAATTAAAAAATGTAATCAGAAAAATTTAAAATATTTTTGGCTAGTAGTGTGGCACCTACTTTGGGCTACTTTCCTAAGTAGTTTAAGTCCAAGCAGGGGGTGATTACTAGTTACATAGGTTCAAGGTACTCTGTGAGTCTGAACTCCTAAAATTCTAACATCCAGAATCCTAATGGTATTTTTATGTCTGTCTGCTAGAAGACAAAGCACAAAGCAAAGCCAGTTACCAAGATTACATAGTAAGAATAACAGCTGAAAAACATTGCTTCAGTATACCTGGAGTACAATTTCCTACAAATATAGCACTGGAGAAAGGAGTGGGCTGAAGTATAGTGGTGATGTCATATGTGTAGGAAACAGACTCCCTACATATATGGTCAAGGTAACTCACTTCTCTGCCACTGAAGGGTTCTGATGTCCTTTGTTCTTATGGTATCCTCATGTCACTGAAGATAGTGTCTCTGATGGGCAGGTAGGTTACTCTTCTGGGCTTCCTGAGCTATTCCTCTCTGCATCTTGCCTTCTGAATGCCAAGACTAATTCTTCTTGAATACACAGTTGGTGCTCCTCTGCCACCAGAAGTCATATTTCTCAAAGCTTCCTTCATTGATTTTTTTCCTTGATTCTCTGAGCCTACTTCCTGTTGGGTGCATTATCTCCTACTAGGTGAATAGTTTTTCAGTAGAAGAGATTATAGCTGATGAAAGATGGGGAGAAGAGCGAGAAATCCTCCGTGCTGTCCTTGGTGAGAGACGGACACAGAGAAAGAAAAAGATCAATTCCCTTTCACTAGTTGGGTTCTTCCTCCATATGAGGTTCTTTGCTGCCAGCCCACAAAGCTTTCCTACTTTGATTATCTGTCTCCACAGCCATCCTCCACTTCTATCAATAAGAGAAAACATGTTTTGTAAAGAATTGAGGGAATGGGAAGGATATACAAGGTATATTCAGTTCATTTAACATATTAATGCCTTATTGTCTCTATTACTTGCTCCTTCTGTGATTTCATCAGCTGAGCTAGGGAGGAAATAATATTGAACAGACCATTCCAGGATAGTAGCAAAAAGAAACACACAACCCTTGATTACCATACTCATTATGAATCAGTGTACTACTTTTCTCTTTTTAATATGGACATAGAATTTTGTATTGTGTCAGAAAAAGTTTCTGTGGGGGGGCATTGCTTAAATCTTTTTCTTTATCACAAGGAAAGAGTGTCTAAGGTGTCTTAAGATTGTGGTGTTAAAAAAAACCTATAATAAAAACTTTAAGGGAATCAAATGAATCATGTATACAATGACTATAACTAATAAAGTCAGCATCCTATAAAACAGCAAATTTCTAGTACAGTCGTCAATGGTAGTATCAAACTATCAAAGGAAAATCTTTTCTCTTAACTAATAAAGTATCCTTTGGGGGACTGTGAACTTTGAGTATTTGCTGGGAAGTGTTTGCTGTGTGAAAACAAAATGTATCAGTCAACTAAAACTGCAAATAAATATGTTAATTGTGTCTTGTCACTCTGAAGATCTCTTGATAAATCAGAGAATGAATGAAAAGAAGTCACCTAAAATAATTACCCTACAAGGTATAAAGGACCAGAACTTTCCAAGTAAATGCCTTTCTTGGGGAGGCCATAAATACTTAGAAGGCAGGGTAGTGTCTAATTACAGCACCAATCAAATCCTTAAACTCACTTGGCCCTTTAAATATTAAAAATGTAACCAGAGATGATTCTAATAATGATAATTTACATTTACATATTACTGTAAAATTTGTAAAGTTTGGGGCAGCTAGATGGTGCAGTGGATAGAGCACCAGCCCTGAAGTCAGGAGGACCTGAGTTCAAATCTGATT
The DNA here is from genome assembly GCF_016432865.1 of Antechinus flavipes. Classification (NCBI taxonomy): domain Eukaryota; kingdom Metazoa; phylum Chordata; class Mammalia; order Dasyuromorphia; family Dasyuridae; genus Antechinus; species Antechinus flavipes. Next base: position 261,518,574 of record NC_067401.1, read on the forward strand.
TCAGACACTTAACACTTCCTAGCTTGCGATCCTGGGTAAGTCACTTAACTCCAATTACCTCAGCAAATAATAATAATAATGAAATTCTGTCCTCACAACCCTACAGAGTGGAATCCCATTTTTGCAGCTGAAGCCAATGAGAATTTGAGAGACTTAAATGATGTGGCTTGGGTTAATGGCTAGACAGAATCTGATCCATGATTCAACCTCAGACCTTCTAACTTTGAGATTGGTAATAATTTTTTTTGTGTTATTTCTGAACTGCATATATGTGAACAAAAATGAACATTACTATATATACAAAGAACAAAAAAGATTATATATGGAACCATGGATCTTCATTGTATATAATTACATAATCTCTCTGGATCTTAATTTCCTCATCATTAGAATAAGTGACTATTGAAGTCTCTTCCACATGTAAATCTATGATCCAGGATCCCTGGTTGGATTTATGGAAGAGGAAAGCTGCTCTACTTTCTTTCATTTAATCAAGGAGAATGTTGGATTTGTAGATTTTCTTTTTTTCTTTTTTCAGTAAAAGATCCTTTATTTATTACAAAGTTAACAGCTCTCTTTCCTCAAGACCTCTTGAAAAAAAGAAACTGCTTAAATATATATATATATTTAATATACAATAAAACAATTTTTGCATTAGCTATATTCCATCCCCTCCCCCTAAAAGAAGCAAGAATAAAGAAAGAGAACAAAAATTACTATGTTTTCAAGGAAATAAAGAGGGTAGCTTGACTCTGATAATTTTTTATTAACTCCTGTATTCCTTTGTGATGTTTCCCTGCTTCTCTACCTCTTCCTTCTGAATTTTTTCCTTATTATACTTATCAATAAATAGCTGTTAATTTTGTAATAAATTAAGGATCTTTACCTGAAAAAAAAAAAGAAAAGCAGAAGTCCTGCATTCTTCCTGATTAAATGAAAGAAGGTAGAACAGCTCTCTCCTTCCATAAATCCAATCAGGGATTATAGGATACTCATCAATATTTCGGAGAGCATAGAAAAATTGTCTTTCCTATGAATTGTTCTGTGGGTTATGTCTTTTCCCTCTTGAAAATTTCACGGAATCTCAAAACTAGAAGGAACCTCAGAGATTATAGATTTTAACCTATACCTGAATAGGAATCCCCTATAATACTACCTATAAGTGATGGTCTGAAGCTGGATTTGAACTCAGGTCCTCCAATCTCCAGGGCTGGTGCTCTATCTGCTGTGCCATCTAGCTGTCCCTAAGCCTTTCTTAAAGTAATCAATAATTGTACTTTTTTTTTTTTCTGTCTGCATGTTAATTCAATTCAATGAGCATTTGCAGAGTACCTATTATGTGCCACAAACTGGTCTGCACTGGGAATACAAAGAAAAATTCCCTGATTCCCAGGAGTTTTTATTTACACACACACACACACACACACACACACACACACACACACACACACATACACACATTTTATACTGAACTGTTGACATGTTTCCCCTAAAAAAAACCCCATATATATGTGTAGACACACATATATATGTACACACATTCAGAGTAATACAAAATAATTCCTTTTGGAGAGGGAAGACAATTAACAGCTGGAAAGATTAGTAAAGATTCTCTGTAGGAGAAATGTGCTTTGAAGGAAGCTTTTAAGAATAGAAATGAGGGAGGAAAACATTTCAGATATAGAGACTAGCCTGTGCAAAACATAGAGGCAAGAGATGAAATAAAGTAAGCCAGTTTGTCTGGAATGAAGAGTGCAAAAGGAAAGTAAAGTGATATCAGCTTATAATGATAGGTGGCAGTAAGATTATAAGGGATTTTAAGTTCCAGATAGAAGATTTCTTATGTTATCCTTGGAAAGTTCTAAAGCTTTTTGAGCAAGGGGATGACATGGTCAGACTTGTGTTTTAAAATTTTAATTTTTAAAATCTACATGTTAAGAATGGATTGGAAATGAAAGAGACTGGGGTCAAGGGCACCAATGAAAAGATTGTTGCAATAGTACAGATGAGAGGCGATAAGGACCTGAACTAGGGTGATAGCTGTGGGAGTAGAGAAGAGGTAAATATGCAATGCAGAAGTAGAATTAACAAGAAGAAAAGAAACAAGCACACATTATGTTCCAGGCTCAGAGCTAAGTACTTTACAAATATCTCATTTGATTTTTAGTTCCATCTTCCTTATTTTGCGAAGTTGGCCTTGTGAACCCAAGTGTAGTACTTTACATTTATCCCTATTGAATTTTACTTTCCTAGATTTTAGCAGATTTTGATCATCACAAGAACATCTACAAGCAATATGTTTGCTCAAGATTCCTAATTTTTCTAGAGAAACACAGCATGTTCCCATCTCTTTGGAATAGGTCAATGAATTTTCCAAAATTTCCATTACTAACACATCTCCATTGATCCAATCCTGTCTCTCTTGTTTCTTTTTATGGCTCTATATTCTTACATTACTTGTACTGCTAATTTGATCTGGGCATGAGAGACTTTCAGTCATTTAGTCCAATTTCTTCATGTTATAAATGGGGAAAACTGAAGCTCACAAAAGTGCAATTACTTGCTTATGGTCATAGAGCCAGTTAGTCACAAAGTAGGGACCAGTACCCAAATCTGTTTGAACATGGTTGGGAGTTGGAAGAGAAAAAAATCAGAGGAAAGAATAAAACATGACTTCAATATTGTTCCTCAAGTTATAGGCATGTAGACTATTGCTTTTCCAACTGTACATTAGTAGCATTAGTTTTTTCATAAAAACTGTCATAATACTTAGGAAACTATTATATTTTCTCTCCTGATTAATAAATATGTTAATTATGGAACCAAGTAAGGGATTCAAGTTTGAAGGAGAAAATCAATCAATCAACAAATATTGGTAGATACCTAGTAACTGCAGACACTATTTTAGATGCCAGGGAGGAAAAAATAAAGGACAATTTTGCCCTTAAAGATTCTACAATTTAGTTGGAGAGACCATCAGATATACTGATAAAAAGATACTTAATTGCATGAGTTAGTATGTAATAATTTTATGAGGAATGTTGACCACAGTAAAATCAGGGGATTGTGAGCCATGAGCTGGCAAGTGGTGAGGAAAGACTTCACTGAGGTGGGAATTAAACTCCTTAAAGAGTGGACAAGATTCAGATAAAAGAAGGCATCAAAGGTAGAGAGCTTAGCAATTAATAGTGCAAAACCAGAAATATTTGGAAGGGCCAGAAGATTTTTTAGTAAAATTAAAGTGCATGGTTTATGATGGAGAATAATAAGAGATGAAATCTGAAAAAGTAGATTGGACTATATTTCAGAGGACCTTTGAATGCCAGGATATTTGTAGAAACAAATTTTCTAATTGTTCTCCTACTTGAAGAGTTCTACAATGACATATAACCCCATCTGGGAGATAGCTTGTTTCATTAATAAGAAATCACAAAATATCAGCAATAGAAAAGACAACATTTTATCTGATATTGAAGACCATGAAAATCTTTGCCCATCGTTATACTTTTCATTGTAGCTTGCTGCTTCTCTGTAAGCTGTTATTTTGTGAACATGTGTGTGTTGCAGACACAAGTATTTGAACATGGGAGACTGGAACTTGTTGGGCAGCATTCTGGAGGAAGTCCACTTTCATTCAACCTTAGTGGGGAAGATCTGGTTGACCATCCTGTTCATTTTTCGGATGCTGGTGCTTGGAGTGGCAGCAGAGGATGTCTGGGATGATGAACAGTCAGCATTTACCTGTAACACCCGACAGCCTGGCTGCCGCAACATCTGCTACGATGGTGCTTTCCCCATTTCTTTGATCAGGTACTGGGTTTTACAGATCATCTTTGTATCTTCTCCCTCTCTGGTATACATGAGCCATGCACTTTATAGACTCAGGGCCTTTGAAAAGGAAAAGCAGAGGAAGAAAGTACAACTTCGAGCCCAGCTGGAGGAACCTGAGCTGGACCAGGAGGAGTACCAAAGAATAGACAGGGAACTGAGGAGATTAGAGGAACAGAGGAAGGTACACAAGGCACCCCTGAAAGGATGCCTGCTGCGTACTTATATTCTGCATATTTTGATCAGATCTGTTTTGGAAGTAGGGTTCATGATAGGGCAGTATATTCTCTATGGGTTCCAAATGCACCCCCTTTACAAATGTAGTCAATTTCCTTGTCCCAATTTAGTGGACTGCTTTGTGTCAAGGCCCACAGAGAAAACCATTTTCATGTTGTTTATGTACAGCATAGCAGCTATCTCTTTGTTCTTTAACATTTTGGAACTATTTCACTTGGGAATCAGAAAAATCATGAAGGCATTATATGGAGGGTCCAACAGGGATACTGAAAGAGAACTGTGTCACTTAAGTAGAAATTCAGTGACCCAGCCCTGTGTAACTCACTCTTTATTGCATGAGAACATTGCTTTGTTCCAGCCTGTTCAACCCATCTGGCCAGAGCAGCAGCAAGTAATTGGGATTGATAATACAGAGCATAAACCAGCCTGGCAACCCAATCAGCACAACCAATCTGAGGGAGCCTTTCCACTTGGCAAAAAGAACTGGTCCAGGAGGGATCAGCATCACAGAATGCTGCAATTCAGCTCTGTTTGTCCCCAGGACCTTGATTGTTGTGTCCAGTACTTTCCACAGTGCAAACATCAGTACCAAGGACAGCACCCACAGTCTTCCTTCAGCAGGGGGGGCATTCTTTCCAGACCACAGCTATGCAACCTTGCAAATTGCCCTTCCTGCACATTACATCCTGGGGAACAATCTCAGAGTCTTTGGAACCCAACAAGAACATCAATAGATTTGACTACTCACTGCAAGACTACTAAGAATATCATGAGAGAGTGTTTTGACTCAGCAGAGAGAGGGTCTCATCCAGGTAGCGGCAAAGCCAGTTTCCTATCCAGAGCTTCAGAAAGCTCTGATTCCAGGCGTAGCCCTGTCTCTGATGTTCAGCATTGGGGAGATGACAGTGCCTCCAGTTCTCCACCTCTGCCTTCAGACACTGGGCTTAGAATGTCAATGGCAAGTAAAGACCAGAAGGCCCCTGCTTGTGTAAGATATAGCCTGCTTGTGTAGCTTTCACCAAAACTGGACGCTCTGATGGTCCCCTAAGCAAATACTTTCTTTATTGTTTTCCTCAAGGCTACCTTTTCACACCTTCTTTCTGAAAAGGTATAATGATGGGGAGATGGAGAGAATAGGAGAGAGATGAGAGGGAGAACATGCGTCTTTTTGTGGGATCATTTATCCTTGAGTCAGTGTAGTCTTATAGAAAAAGGAGTATGTTCATGTATATGAGCAAGAATTCACACCATTTGAATATCTCTGCATCTTAAAACAGTCTTCTACAAATATTTTACAATAAAGATTTAGTAAATTAAAAAAAATAAAATGTAACTAGTTTCCTTTATTTTATGGCAAAAGAGAGAAAAGAAAATCTCTTGCTTTTGACCAGGACATTAAACAAGAGGAATATTAGACAAGTTCTGCCCTCTGAAAAAGCCATAATTAGATAAGGAAATTTCATTATTAAAATGATCCCAAGATATGAATTGATGGATTATAGATTTGGAGTTAGGAAACGCCTAGCTTAGTGACCATCTTGTCCAATTCACTCACCTCGTGAGGCAGGAATTACCTGGAAGTATCATAGGATCTGAAATTGTTCCTTTCCCTCATTGTCAGTTTATATTATGACTTAAAAATAAACATCATTTGATAGGAACTGAATTTCCCAGATTAAACTAATAAATGAAATACTATATTTAAAGTACTTTATAACTGTAAAGTACTACATAGATGTGAGTTATTAAAATTATTTCTCCCTATCTTTTGTATCATAAGGATTTTATCTCTACACTAAGCTTATTATTTCTTGCTGATTTATAATGATATTTTCCATTTATGTAGTGTATTATGGTTATAAGATACTTTCATATTCATAAATATATGTATGTGGAATATATATATCTACATATTTCATTTAACTATTCCAATAGTCCAATTTGATAGATATCTGTTATACCCATTTGACAGATGAGGAACACAGAAGCTCAGGGAGATTGTGATTATCCCAAGTATATAAGTGGCAAGGTCATGTATCAAAACTTATACTCAGTTTCCTTTTTCTTGGTAGAAAATTTTTCTAAGCTTAAATCAGAAAGGGAATTCTACATAGGCATCTTAAGTAAGCCATGAGGTTGAGCTTTTTTCTGTGTCTAGGGTATCTTCAGCTACCTCTTGTATCCTTTGTTTTCCTAGGAGGAAGGCAACCATGACAACTTTTATTTCTGATTTTATGACTCCAAATCCAGAATTCTTTCTGCTATACAATAGATTTCAAGATCCTCTTGTCACTGAAATAGAGTAATTTCTCATGTTCCTTTTTCATTTTTTTAAATTTTGAGGAGTTTTCAGTGGATCTGGGATTTTTCCAGAGAACCTTCCCTCAACTAAAAATAACTAATTTCTTATTTGCTCTATCCAATTGCTCTGAATATTACATAAGGAACAAACCTATCTTGAAATTAATGTCTTATCTACATCACTGGATGATTTCTGCCACCTAGAGACCATTGATGGTAATACCAATTGAACACAGATTATGAATGGCCGTTTATTTCTGTTTAAACTTGAATATTTAGCAAGATAATTTTTGTTGTTCCTTCTTTCCTTTTCTGAGAGAGTGGCGCACAAAATATATTTATTTTCTTTTTTCCTTCCGTTTTCCCCTCCAAACTTTTCAAAACATTCTTTATCTTTTTTTTTTTTTTAATATTACTTTAGATTCTGAATACAGCCTTTCTTCCCTACTCATTGAGTCATTCCTTGTTACAATATAAAGGAGTTCAGTGAAACTAACCAACTCATATGCCAAGTCTTATGTTCTATGCAATTTTTCACATCCATAGTCTTTCATCTCTGCTACAAAGAAACATCTTCCCTTCATTCTGGGGACCTGCCTTTCTTATAATTACTTTCACTCATGGAATGTTCAGGAAGGACTAGCATCTGTGGTGTGGGGTTTGCTGAGTCCTTTACAGAAGTGTTCATCCACTTTTTGTATTCATTTGTCAACCAACTCACACATAAGGTTCCAAGAAACTATAGCATGGGCATTGGTAAAACCATCTTGGCAGATGGACTAAACCAGTTTGAAGGGACTAGTCTCAAACTTTCAGTGAGTTAATGGAATGACTACCCCAAGCAGGTGAAAACTCCCTTTGGGTGGAATGAGTAGATGAAAACAATTTGTTCCAATGGTCATGAAGGCTGAAACAGGTACTGTGGAATGCTTAAAACTTGGTCAGATGTCAAAGATGTCATCCACTGCATCCCAGGCCATTTGCAGTCATCTTGACTTTCATCCTGCCACTGGACTTTCATGACTCTAGGAAGGATAGTGAGGCTGATGATTTTATACAACTCTGCCTCACTTAAATCTAATTCAGGGGCAACTCATCACCCTATGATGTCATTGGTCCTCCTAGAAAACAAAGGACATACAACAAGAAGTACTTATGGAAAGCAGTAAGACAGGGCTGAAAACTTAACATGCTTGAGGATCTGGATACTTCTTACAGATAGGCTTTTATTTTGTGATCTTGGGAAAGCATATATATATCTTATCTTCATCTTCTTTTGCTCTTGTAGCAAAGCTTTTCAATTTTATGTAGCATTTTGGTTTTTTTTACTTGATTTTTTTAAAATAGAGTTTCTATTTCATTTTCTTTTAAAATCCAGGGGGCATATGGCAATTTGGTTCCAACATTGGTATCAATTTTTTAAAATTGAAGCTTCTTATTTTCAAAACACATGCATGGATAATTTTTCAACATTGACCCTTGTAAAACCTTGTGTTCCAAATTTTCTCCTCCTCCTCCCACTCCCTCCCCACATGGAAAGTAATTCAATATATGTTAAAAATGTTAAAATATATGTTAAATTCAATATATGTGTGCATATTTATACAATTATCTTGCTGCACAAGAAAAATCAGATCAAAAAGGAAAAGAAGAATGAGAAAGAAAACAAAATAAAAGCAAACAACTACAAAAAAGTGAAAATGCTTTGTTGTGATCCACACTCAGTTCTCACAGTCCTCTCTCTGGGTGTAGATGGCTCTCTTCATCATAAGATCATTGAAACTGGCCTCAATCATCTTATTATTGGAAAGAGATCAATCATCTCATGGAAAGAGCCATATCCATCAGAATTGATCATTGTATAATCATATTGTTGCTGTGATCTCCTGGTTCTGCTCATTTCACTTAGCATCGGTTCACATAAGTCTCTCCAGGCCTCTCTGCTATCTTCCTTCTGGTTTTTCTTACAGAACGATAATATTCCAAAACATTCATATACCACAATTTATTTAGCCATTCTCCAATTGAGGGGCATTCTTTCAATTTCCAGTTTCTAGCCACTACAAACAGGGCTGCCACAAACATCTTTGCATATGTGGGTCCCTTTCCCTCCTTTAAGATCTTTTTTGGGGTAAAAGCCCGGTAGTAACACTGCTGAATCAAAGGGTATGCACAGTTTAATAACCTTTTGAGCATAGTTCCAAATTGCTCTCCAGAATGGTTAGATTAATTCACACTTCCACCAACAGTGTATTAGTGTTCTAGTTTTCCCACATCCCCTCCAAAATTCATCATTATCTTTTCCAATCATCTTAGCCAATGTGAGAAGTATGTAGGGGTATCTCAGAGTTGTCTTAATTTGCATTCCTTTGATCAGTAGTGATTTAGAGCATTTCATATGACCAGAAATGGTTTTAATTTCTTTATCTGAAAATTGTCTATTCATGTTCTTTGACCATTTATCAATTGGAAAATGGCTTGCATTCTTATCACGATCTCTGGTATCATTAAACTTTGTATCCAGAGATACAAAGTGGTGATCCATCTATAAATGGAGTAAGGTAGTATGGGAAGCATTTAAATTATACCCCTACACAGAGGAGAAAACTACTAAAGAAACCTTTTGGTTTATTTGTCATCCATAGTTCAACATGGTAATAATATATCAAATATATCAAAATCACTTCTCAAAAAGTATGTTTGAACAAAAAAATTGTAAAAAAAGAACTTTTAAATATTAGACATTTGTACATTTACATATTACACTGCTTCAAATAGTTTGCTTTAACAGTTCATTTGGTGCTTTTTAGAACTGCTTCTCTCTAGATTCCCTCCGGAATTCCCCCTTTTTCCCCCCTATTTCTTTCCAAACTGGCATTGATTTGCCTCAAATTAGCTTTTAAGACATATTTTAACAGAAGTTAGGGATACTGATTCTATTCTTTTGTTTGTTACTCAACTGAAGAAGTCCATGAGTGATTTTAAAGAGGAAACTGATTTTTTTTAAAGTTCAGTTTATGCTAAAAGAGAATAGATGTGATGCAAGGAAAGCTCAGGGAAAATTATAGGACCATCAAAATGTTTAGCAACTGTAGGAGCACTGAAACAGAGGACCTCTTTTTTGTTTCCATCTTTTGTTTTCTTTTAAAAACTCTTATTTGTTTTTTAAATTTAAATTTTTCTCAATTACAAGTAAACAATATTTTTAGGCACTCATTTAAAATTTTTTTGAGTTCCATTTTCTTTCCCTTCCTTGAGAAAGCAAACAATTTGATATAGATTGTATATATACAATCATGCAAAACATTTCCATGTTGCAAAAGAAAATACAGAAAAAAAATCCCCAAGAATAATAAAGTGAAAAAGTATGTTCCAATCTGTATATAGACTCTATCAGTTCTTTCTCTAGCATTTTTCGTTATAAGTCCTTCAGAGATGTCTTAGATCATTGTATTGTTGAGAAGAGGTAAGCCATTCACAATTGCTCATTGTACAATATTGCACATATTGTACATATACAACATTCTCCTGATTCTGCTCATTTTACTTTGCATCAGGTTGTATAGGTCTTTCCATGGTTTTTAAAAAAGTATTCTGCTCATTATTTATTATAGCACAATAATATTTCATCATAATTATATGTGAAATTTGTCCAGCTATTCTACAAAACGTTTCCTCTGTAATATACACAAGAGGAGGCAACCAAGGAACTGATTTTTTTCCTTCTGCTTTTTTACTTTTTTTTCACTAAAATTCTATGAGGTAGAGTGTTTTAACATTTTATACCCAGTTTCAGGTAATTTGTGTTAAATCTTTGGTATTATGAAACTTCAACTTAAAAAAAATACAATTTCTCCTTAGTATTAATAGTTACTAATATTGATATTTGGTCTTACTTTTAATGACATTCATAGTGACTTAATAAAACCAAACCAAAAAAAGTAGAGTGATCATCATCATCTTTAATAACAAACATTTATTAGTATTTGCTATGGATGCTAGATGATGAATTAATGTGCTGTTCTGGGAAGTTACAAAATTAGGAGGTGAGTAAAACTCCTTCAAATCAAGCTTGTCATCTCAAAAAAATTCAACAAAGTACACAATTAGCGATTTAATGCTTTTACAAAACCTGGAACATAGGAAATGCTTAATAATTTTTTGTTGATTGATAAAAGTGACTTTTTAAAATTGACACATGTTGTTTTGATATAACATCTTCTCAACAAACACTCCAATGTTTTCCCATTCCCACAAAGTATATTCTTTAAAAACAAGTTATCTTAACTGGTAGAACATGTTACTTTCCATTTTTGTAACTTGTAGATTGACAAAAGTTTTCTAAATTTCTATGTTCAACCATGAATTTTGGGACAAACTTCCTATATACTAATAGAGCTTTAGGTAGATCTTAACAGTGAGGCAGCATGGGTATGGTGGATAGAGAATTGGACTTTACGTCAGAAAGACAGATTCAAATCTTACTTTATATACTTATTAGCTAAATCATCATGGGTAAATTATTTAATCTCCCAGGATTAATTACCTTATCTCAATTATCTTATCTCTAAAACAAAGGGATTGGATTCAAAAACCACTGAGAACTCTTCTACTTTTACATCTAGGATCTTATGATTTTATAGTAGTCTTTTTTCAAGTTTATGAAAATTCCTTTCAGAAGTACAGAAACTCTCATGTTTCGTTCATATAACATCAAACTGAGTTGAAGATTGAAAAAATAATAAATTGATATTGGACAGCATAGAAACTCTATTTTTTAAATCCATAAATTTTTAGTCAAACTGTTTAGAACTGGAAGACAAGTTCTACTAAACTGGTTGAACTGTCTTTTGTAAGATTCCCTTTGATATACTAGGGCACTGAAAACAGACAGACAACATGCCTTATCCTGGGGCCTAAGTAAATCCTGAAGAATTCTTATTCATTGATGTTTGACCTTCATTTTAGAAGAAGATTTAAGACTTCATAGGTGATTTGACTTGCTCATGAATTGGATTTAAGTGAGGCAGAATTGCACGAAGTCATCAGCTTCACTCTCCCAGAGTTATCAAAGTCCAGTGGTGGGACAAAAGTCGGTATGACAGGAAATGGCCTTCACATTTTGGATGTCTGACCAATCTTTAATCTCTCCATAATACCTACAAAGCTACATTCTTGGTCATTGGAACAAATTGTTCTCATCTTCTCACTCCACCAGGGAGAGTCTTCACATTCTTGGGGTGGACATTGCCCTAACTCACTGAGGGGTTTGAATTCCCCTCAAACGGGTTTAGCCCATTTGTCAAGATGGCTTTACTAAAGCCCATGGTACAGCTTCTTGGAGCCATGGGTGTGGGTTGGTTGACAGACACCTAAAAAGGGCTCAGCAAACTCTTATACCACAGGTGCTAATCCTTCCCAAATATTCAAATTCCCCATATTCACTGATAAGATTTGGCCAATTATGCTAACAATGAATACTGAAAAAACATGTGAAAAAGTAAGTAGATAAAAGATCTATTTTCCAGTCCAGAGTTTGCAATTTTTTAATTATGTCACTTTGGTCAAACCACTTTGTTTCTCTGAGCTTCAAGTTTATTTATTTATTTTTATCAAAATAAAGGCAATAATATTTTATCACTTCAAAGGGTCTTTGCCAGATTAGAGAGACTGAGACTGCTGAACCTTGGGAATCTGAACAGCAATTGGGCTATAGTAAGTTCTTTTGGGGGGGAGGGGAAAACCTAAAGTTTCTGTACTAATTTGCACCAAGAAAGACCAATGAGTGGCTGATGTGTTTCTGGTCTAAGTGAGATAGGAAGACCTAGCTTTAAGGGGGAAAAAAAGAAAATATTTTTATGAGAAAAATCTGTAAACAATAAAATGCTATGTAGATGTGAGCTATTGTTACTAGAAATGAGAGCTAACAAATGAATTAGATCTAAATAGGACAAAAAGAAAAACTCAACTCAAAACCCCTACCAAAAATAAGAGAGTTTTTATTAGTGAATTCTATTTAGTCCGTGCTTGGTGGTAATGTTTATGGAAAATGGCAAGCAAGAAGTATTCAGTTTCATCTCTGTAATTCACTGAAGCCTAAACCACTATTTGGGAATTTAAAGCCCATGTTCTTTGCTCAACAGACATCTAAGATCATTAACCACATAGTTCAGAAAATTTAGCTTGAGATGACTATACTAGTTGGAAATCTGACCTGTGGGCTTTGGTGGGTGAAGATTGCACAAGATGTAAATTGGATTTCAAGAATAGATTGCAAAGCAGTCAACAGAACTCGATGTTAATTAATCACTAGGGCTTTAATCATGTTTTCTAAAAATGCCTGAAAGCTTTGTAGGATAAATGTCAATCTGCCATTAATAATAGCCCACAAATGCTTTACATGTACTTAGAACATTAGCTTGGCATTTTCCATTATTTGGAATGAACCAGTAGTACCCTTGAGAAATATGCTGTAGAATTGATGGCATCAAATAATGACATTTGGACACTATGCAAAATTTGGGCAAACATGAGCATAAATTCTGAGAAATGCCTTAAGGACCTCCATATGAGCACGTTATATTATTGAAATCTTCATAAAGACATTTTTAACTGAGTGTCAAAGAGACAGGCTTATCTATTGACTGAAACATTCTACTCCCAGATTTTCTTGGCATGCCTTAAGATCCCAGCAGTAGATGCCATGTCACCTTAGAGTAAGCCCATCTAATTAAAAGGCAGATAGGATCTCCAGAAGTCATTTAGTCCATATCCCAATCTCTGACACAAATGTGGTCCTATATCATTACAGCCAGGTGACTATCGATTGGCATTTTAAAATCATTTCAGAAAAGGAACAAATAATCTTCACTGGAAACCCACTTTTATCTGCAACAATTCCAAATTTCTGAGAAGCCTTCCTTGTCTTAGAAATATTTAAGTTTGACTATTTTCTTTGCTACAAAAATTAGGAGGCAAAATCATTGTTAAGTGTTAATGAGAGACAATGTGGGGTAGTAACTTGAAATATATTCTTGGAGTCAAGAAGACTTGAATTCAAATTCTTTCTCTAATATCTCAGGACTGTATTCCTTTAAGCAAGTCATTTAATTTATTCATCCTCTAAAATTACCCTCTAAAATTAGTACCAATGATTGTTAACAATGGAGGGAGTTTGCATACTGAGAATTACTTCTGCCAATAAAATCACAGGTCCGGACCTTTCCCTCCTTACAAAATGATTGATATAGTTACATAAGCATCCTCATTAAAATGACACAATGCCTAGGAAAGACATGGATGAATGCCCATTTCTTCTGCCAATACTTATTACTTTGGGGGCTATTCTATGGAATAAATATTAGATCAAAATTCCAAATCAAAGTTCCTTAAAAAGAATCAGCTTTCAATTTGACTCATTTATTTTAAATGGCATATATCTTTAAGATTTGTAAAGTATTTTACATGTTATTTTATGTAATCCATATAATAGTATAGTGAAATAAAAATGGCAAGTGGTAATATTACCATTGTTCAGTTGAGGAAATTGAAGCACAGTGGTGAAGCTATTTGCTCAAAGAACAGCTGGTGTCAGAAGCAGAATTTGGATTAAATTCTCTGCTAATACCAAGCCCTCTTTTCACTGTACAATTCTGTCTCTTCCGTGCTAACATCAGGGATCATGGGATCACAGATTTATAGCTGGGAGCAACTTTAGTGGCCAACTGGTCCTATTCTCTCATTTTTTAAAGATGAGATAATTGAAGTCCAGAAAAGTTAATTGATTTGCCTAACGTCTTGCAGGCATATTGTGGCAGGTCAGGAATTCAGAAGCATACCTCTTTATTCCAAATCTCTTTTGAATGATTTCTTGATTTAAACTCTCTGGCAACTTCATTTAACCTCCTGACTTCCAGAAGAACTTAGCCTGTCCATATCTTTACTCTGAAAGTTGTAAGTCAAAATGGGGGAGGTATTCTGTCAACTCAAGGCCAAGTCATGAAACTTGGTGACTAAAGATTGTGATTAACAATGCTATCTTCTCAGACACTGAAGTGGAACTCCTTAATGGTTTTGGTTAAGACTTGAAAAGGAATAGTCAGGGCCCAAAAAGCTAGAGAAAAGAATGAAAGTGATCATTCCTCTTCACCTTTTAAAATCTTCATTGCTCCTTATACTCTTTTTGTATTCTGCTCTCCCCTTAACCCTCTTGCCCATTATTATTTAGTGAGGCAGTTAGGTGAAAGGGAAAAAGACTCAGGAAAATCAAATCTATCTTCTGATGTACTTGATTTATGTTTGTGTCATCTGTAAAATGGGTATAGTGAGAGCACTTACTACCCCTCAGTATAGTTGTGATGATCAAATGAGATAATAATTTTAAAGCACTTAGTGAAGTGCCTGTCATCATATAATAAACATGAAATAAAATATTACTGTTATTACTATTACTGCTACTGCTGCTGCTGCTGCTATGATCACCACCATTACTATCAGGACACTAAGAATAATAAAGAGAAACCTGTAATAACAGTGTTCTTTCACAAAAAAAAAGTTTCCACATAATTTCTTTGCCTTTCTTAGATATCCTGTAGAGCAGAGATATGCTTGCACTTTTTGCCCAAGATCCAAATAAGTGAAAGAACAGCCAAATTCATTTAACTACCAGAGATCTGCTCCCTCTCCACACAATTCAACTTTTATACATTCTTTCTACTACAATGAGGTATTACAGCTTCTCCCAAGACTAGAAAAGGAGACAGTAGAGGCCAGTGGATTAGAATTTTTTTTTGCTTTAAATAATTAGCTCATATAGCTAGAACAAGAAGGGACCTTAGGAGTCAGTCCAGTCACCTTATTTGTTAAGATTTCCTTTTGGCTCTGTGTAATCTATTAGAAGGCAAAAAAACCCAAACAAACCCCAAAACAAAACACCAAAACAACAACAACAACAACAACCAAACCCAAAAAACAAACAACCCCCCAAAACTGTGATCCTTGATACTAAAATTTTAAAATTAAATTTTGTTTTCAGTTCTGAATTTTCTCCCTCCATTCTCCCCTTTTCCCACCCATTGAGAAGGCAAGAAAAACAAAACTCTTTTCATATATATGATGTAAAGAGTTTTGTTTGTTGTTGTATATATATATATATGTATATATATACATGCATTTGCCTTGTTAAAAGAAAGAAAAATAATATACTTCAATGTGTATTCTGAGTCCATTCATCAGCTGTCCACTAAAAGGAGGATAACATGAATCAATTGACATTAATTTTTGATTATTAAATCAAAAGGTTTTAGGTAGGCTTTTTTAAAAAAATATTTTCTTTTATAATTTGCTTTTATATCCTTTATGCTATGAATATCAAGAATAAAATATTTTAAACAAACAACAGATATAATCACAATTAGCCTTTTCTTTTTTATGGCATTACAAGCAAAATGAATTTATAATGCATTTTAATATATATTCATATATATATATAAATCATATATTTTAAAAGCAGAAAAAGATACTCAAAACTTAAAACTCAATCTAATTATTTCACCAGGATGTACAACTTTTTCATGGAACAGAGAAACACTGAAATCATTCAACACCGAAATCAATACCTTTCATTAGTATTACATCGTGAAACTATTAGGCTTTCATACCTTCCACTTAGAGTCGAGTTCTTATTGCAAAATTGACAAAAGTCAAAGGGCTAAAAATCCAACAATTGATTGAACTTCAGCTCTCTAGAATCCCAGTTGCACTCACAAGGAGGCCAGGGTAATATCTGAGGTAAAGGAAGTTGGGGGGAAGGCAAGAATCTTTAAAAAGTCCTATAAATTGAGTTCTCTTTTTCTCCTCGCTCACCCATCCCCATTCCCTCCATTCCTCTACGGAACATGATCTTAGCACTTTGTTCTGTCATGAAAAAATAATGCTTGTCTGGAGACCGAAAGCTCGATAGAAACAAGAGCCGCGAATCGTCGGGAAATGAAATGCAAGATTTTGACAGAATTCCCGGAAACAAAACAAGCCGGTCCTCCAGACGCCCCTCCCATCTCGCTGCAACCCGCTGTGGGGAGGGGGAAGATTGGGTGGGATTTTGATGCCTATCCCGGTCCACTTCGGCCCTCCAGCCCATCACATATTTCCTTTCACGGAGACTAGAGTGAGTACAGAATGACTACGTCTGCAGCTACCCTAGACTAGAGATGCTCCCCTAAGCTATGGTAGGCACCCTGGACAGAACGGGAAAGGGGAAGGAAGAGGGGGCGCACTTCCTCTCATAAGGTTTGTGTGTTTTATTAAAATCAATCGAACTCCCTCTCCCAATTTTCGCAGTCGCGAATTAGAAGAAAGATGCCTCCCGGGAGCAACTGGCCCCGCCAGCAGCGTTTGCCCTGATGCCCCTGGCCTTGAACGCTCTCTTTTTAGGAGCGGGATTTGGCATCCCAGACTACATCCCTTTCCCTCCCACCTCGTTGTTTCTGGCAGACATATCAATTAATTAATCGGTCAACCAGAGTTTATTTCCTGTGGATACAAAGAACGAAACAATTTCCCCCCCTTTCAGGGTTCTAAGGAATTGGCACGACAAGTACACAAATAAATAGATACAGAATAAATAAATAAATAGATACAAGAACTATAAATAAATACAAATAGTAGTGTGGAGTGTGTGTGGAGTATGGAGTGTCTATATGGAGGGTGTGAGGTGAGGTGTGCGCCAGGAAAGACTTCCCATGGTGTAGAAAGTGGCTCTTGAGTCACATCTTAAAGAGATAAGGTAGATAAGGTAGAAGGGGAGGAGGGATGTATTCTGGGTACAGGGAATGGCCACTGAAAAACGTAGAGATGTGAGCGGAGGGAATTGGGTGAGGAACCCTGGCGGAACCAGTTTGAGTGGCAGGGACAATTGCTCCCCCAGGAGCTGAAAAGATAGATTGGGACCAGACAGATTTTTAGAGCTAAACAGAAGAGTTTATATTTTATTTTAGAGAAGATAGTCACTAGAGTTTAGAACAAGGCTGTAACCATAATCAGATCTGTGTTTGAGGAAAATTATTTTGGCAGCTGAGCAGGATGGATTGGAGTTGGGGGCGGGGGAAGACTGGGCGACCAATTATGTTAAAATAATTTAGTGATGAAGGCTGAACTAAGATGGTAGCTGTGTGAGTAGATGGAAATGTTTGGATGTAAGATGTGGCTGTGTCTACTAAAATGCTGCAGAAAAGAACATTTCATATGCTCTTCTTTCCATAGGTAATAATTCTAAAGGCATCTTCTACATGAAGTTTTTGCTGATTCTTTCCCAGTTGATAGTGACCTTAGTTCAAAAATATCACCTTATGTTTATTTTGTATACATTTATTTATATGTGCATGAAACTAAATATAAGCTTCCTGAAGGCAAAGGCAATTTTTTTCATTTGCTTTTTGGACCCTAAGCACCTGGCATATTGATTGATTCATCCCACCATATTGGTGATCATAGCACTGATGGATTGTCAATCTAGAGGTGGCAGGAACCTGAAAGGTCATGTGGCTAACCACTTTCATTATTCAGATGGGGAAACTGAAATTCAGAGATAAAGGTCACTTAGATAAAGCTGGATTTATAATTCGGGTTATTGACTCCAGATCTAGGCTGCTTTTTCTTTTGTTCTGTTTTAAGCAATTTGTATGGTGGTTTTGTTTTTGTCAGACATTTGGCATTGGCAACATTATGTAAATAGGAATCTCTCTCACCGGAGCATATACTGTATAGCTATATTATAAATATATGTATCTGCATGGCATATATCCCATCTCTTTATGTAGATATATATATCTATATATGTGCTTCTGTGTGTGTGTTCCATTAGAAATGCGATCTTTTCAATATAGATTTTCTTTCTAGTGACACAGCTGGAGCAAGCTGTCATCTAAAGCCTCTCATAGGTTTTTCCCAGGGGGATGTATATATTTATACACATATAAAACAAAGTCAACCATCCATCATTTGGTCATCTGTATATTCATCTAGGTAAACTATTCCTGCCCTCCAAACTCTTGATCAAAGGCATTTCTGTTCTCCTAGACATCTAGCTTAATAAAATCAATCATTAGTGATTGTTTTCTCTCCTTCATCCCCAGCTCCCCAATTCGAGTCAAATGCAAATCAAGTTGTATCATTCATAATGTTTCTTGTAACCATTCCACTTCATTTATTTATATTGTCACTATCCTAATTTAGGGCCTCATCACCTCTCACCTGATCCTTTGCCTTCTCATTGGTCTTTGTGATCTTAGTCTCTCCTTCAGCAATCAGAACAGTCTCTCTAAGACACACATTTACCCATGTTATTTTCCTGTCCCAAAGCAGTCAGTAGTTCTCTGTAGCTAGAAATATTTGAATTCCAAAATGTGGCTCCAACCAACCTTTCCACCTTCATTTTGCATAACTTCCCTTCATACATTCTACATTTCAATCAAACTGGATATCAGCAGTTCCCTGAACTTAACATTCATCCATTCATTTATGCTTCCACATCTTTACACGGGCTGCCCCCTCTATTTTAATACTCCTTTTACTTGTTACAGATAACATCTTCTTTCAAGATTAGGCTGAGGTATATGCTCTCTTTGTGAAACTTTCTTAGATTCCCTGTTGGTTATGTCCTCTCTCTAATCAAATTATATTTTGATTTGTGTATATAGCATTCCAATTCCTTACCACTGTTTGTTTTTGGTACTCTCTGTTTATACCCACAATAGCTGGCCTCCATTCCATTTTCCTCATTATGTAATAATATTCTAATTTGTCTCCTTGACTTGCCTCTCCTCTCCATTATCCACATGGCTGCCTGGCCACGTTCTTATCCTGTTTAATAAACTCCAGTAATTCCCTATCACTTCTAGGATCAAATACAAAATATGCTTGGCATTTAAAACTCTTTACATCCTGGTTTCAAAACTTTGCTTTCCAGACTCATTACGTTCCTCACTTTCACACACTTTGGTGAAGTCCAGCTGACTTTTTTTGTTTTCCCTTACACATAACATTTCATTTTCCATAACTTCCCTATGTCTAGAATATATTTCCTCTTTACCTCTTGTCCACTTCTTAGAATTGCTAGTTTCTTTCAAAGCTCAGCCCCAATATATTCAAGCCTTCTGAGATCTCTAGGTGCTAGTGCCTCCCCTGTCCTCATAACATTGAATACATTTTTTGGATCAGATTTGATAATGCTTGTAAAGTGCTATATATATTAGCCATTATTTTTAGAATTTTTTATATACTTAGAAGTATACATATTGCTTTCCTTGGTAGAATGTAAGCTCACTGAGGGCAGGGAATGTTTCATCTGTCTTATTGTCACCTAGCATGGTGCCACATAATGCTTGGCACATAATGAGTGTCTAATAAATTGCATGTGATAGGCTCTTCATCTTGTTGGATTTACCTCCTGCTGGAGCTCTTTTTTTTTTTTTTTTGTAAGAATGTGGGTAAATGGATCTTTCCTAATGAACACTTTCATAGTATGAATGCAAATCATATTTTCTGAAGTATTGCTTTAAAATGGATACCAGCTTTACCCACAGACTTGAGAGTGTCAGTATGGTACAATAGAAAGTTATTGGGCTGAGATTCAAAGCACCATGGGTAGGATGGCAAACTTGGATCTGGAAGGGATCTTGGAGGATGCTGCTCTAACCCTTTTGATTTTACAAGGGCTAAGTCATTTGTATATATGACTTGGGACAACTTACTCCATCTATACTACCCTCCTCCTCCAGATAGGTTTTCTTATTTATAAAAAAGAAGGAAATTCACTGACTTCTGAGCTTCAGTAGAAGCAGCTACCTGGTGCAGTGATGGGGCCTGAAATCAGGAAAATCTGATTTCAATTCTTCCTTGGGTGCTTAACACTACTCTAACTCCTAGGCAAGTCACTTACCTTCCATCTGATTCATTTTTTAAAAATCTATAAAAATGGGTATAATAACAGTACCTATCTTCCAAGTGAAGATAAAGTGAGATATTTGGAAAGCTTTTAGCACAATGCCTTAACATGGTAGGAATAAATGCTTATTCCTTTTCCTTTTCTTATTTCCTCTTTCATAAACATTATATGTTTAAACAGTTCACATTTATTCTGTTTAGTAAAATGTTTTTGATCATTCATATTACAAACATAAATATAATTTGCATTATAATATGAATGCTTAATTTAACAAGGATTTACTATAGAATGCATTTGAGACTTGTTTTATAAGTCAGCTAAGTGGTGAAATGAATAGAGCCTTGAACCTAAAGTTACAAAGAACTGAGATCAATTCTGGTCTCAGACACTAGTGAAAACCTGGGCAAGTCACTTCATCCTATTTGCCTCAGTTTCCTTATCTATAAAATGAGCTGCAGGAAAAAGTGATAAACTCCCTCAGTGTCTCTGCCAAAAACTTCCCCCAAAACCCAAATGGGATTGTGGAGAGTTGGACATGACTGAAATTACTGAACAACAACCAAATTCTTCCTGAAATGACTTGAAAGAAGTATTGACCCAGAGGCAATAGAATGGATTGCCTGAGGTGTCTGCAGTTTTATTTAGTCTTACAAACAAAATGCTGATTCTATGTATTTGGCACATCATAGCACTGCTGTAATTTTTAATTTACTGAACAAATGAATGAAAATATTTGAAGACCTCGAATCAATAAATATAATAAAATTGTATGATGGCAGAGGGCTTATGTAGGCCAGCAAGTTAGTCACTTTCCCCTTCAGTTTTCCCATATGTCAAATAGAATATTTTCTCGGTTAGTCTCTTTGTGAATTTCTAAAGTACTGATTATGACTGTGCACAGGATGCTTTGAGAAACAGACCTTCTTTTTGATATCACATGCAAGATTCATTTCTGATTTTTCACTGAAAACTTTGGCCAAATCTTTTTTTCTGGTCCCTTCCAACTGGCTATCATTATCCTGCTCTGCAAACATTTGTCTAAGGTATCTTGCACACAGGGAAGAGCAATTTGCCTCCAGTTTGCAACATCTATATCCCCTTACCAGTTCAAGGTATAGTTTCTTTAAGATGATCTTCCAGGTTAACATCATAGATTCTCTCCCAATATTGGGTCCTTTCTCCTCAACTAACTTATTCTCTCAGTAAGTATGTTGATTATGAATCTGTCTCATTTACCTTATCAAGCTTCTTGAGGTTAGAAATTTTTGGAATCAAAGGACCTGATAAAAATTTAGAATTTATATCAGTTTCAAAGTATCTGATCAGATCACATGTTAAACAGACATATATTCAAACTAGAGCAAGATAGATGCTCTTAGGGCAAAATTGTGACCTCGGGCAGCTAGGTGGTGCAGTGGATATAATACTTGCCCTGCAATCAAAGACCAGAATTCAAATTTGACTTCAGATACTTATTAGGTATCCTGCGTAAATCAGTTAAGCTTTGCTTGCAAAACACTGGAAATCTTTGCAGTATCTTTGCCAAGAAAACCCCACGGACAGTTGGTCTACAGAGTCACAAAAGGTCAGACATGAGTGAACAACAACAAATATGATCTTAATGGTCACTGATAAATTAATATCATACTATTGTTATATTATTATACACTGTACATAATTAATACACATAAATACATTCATGGATAAAAATTTCAGAGACAGAAAAATCAATTTACAATACATAATGATATGTCTTTATTTCTTCAACAGAAATGGTGTCTAGACAAAATTCAGTTAACACTAGCAATTTCAAATGAATGAAAAGGGTTGGGCTTTTTTTTTTTTTTTGCACAATACTGTATTTACAACGAGTAAATGAAGTTTTAATTCATTAGTTCATAGCAATGCTCTTTTTTTTCCAAAAAGGTAAAAATTCTTAGTAACAGAGAATAAGCATCAACAGCCATCTCATTTTTACAATAAAAATCACAAGAAACCACAGTCACCTAGAAAAAAAAATAAAGACAAGCTTAAGAACTAGTACAATTAAATGATGCATTGAATTAAGTTACATTAATCGCATAGAATCTGTGTAAAAAGTATGTAGAAAAACACCTGATGTAACCTGTTACAGTCATTGACCAGTTATGAGAGGTACAGAGGATTATACAGGTAGATATGTGTGAAAACTGTCCATACTGTTTGACCTGGGGAGGAAGAGAAGAGGGGCTACAGCCCCTTGCATACGCTGATAAAACCCTGTTCTGAATATGGCCTCTGAAGTTTGTAAGGCATTTATTAGAGGTGCACTTGTATTGGACTGGTTCTGGAACAAATTCTACAGGTCCTCCTGGCCTCCAACTCCAACGCGATGCTTGAAAGGATTGGTGCTATCCCTGCTGTGTCCACTATGGCTCCCGCTTGCTCCTGGGGTGCCCGTGAGTCGGAGCCCTCAGAGGCAGCAATAGTGGGCACACGTGCCAGATACACTCTGAGTGTGAGCCAGGTGGGTGGGAATCACAAACACACACACACACCCACACACCCATTCACACCCACACACACCCACACACCCACACACCCACACCGGTCTCCAGAAATGGAAGAGGTCTGAGAATCACCCTGCTGAGAAAAAACGCTGGGACCAACTCCAGTTGCTTCTACTTTTTTTTTTTTCTTCTGGGGCACAGCTCTTTTACTATCCACTCCCATCAACTCCATCCTTTTCTATTCCCCCAGGGAGAGCGTTTTTTGGCACTGTACGTGAATCTGAGTGAAATGTCTGGTCTTAGTGCACTTCTGCTCATAGAGAGGGCCATTCTTTGATTTGAGGTCAATACTACTGGAATGAAAGTGAAATTCACAGAACTGTTTATTTCATCAGCTGTCAGATTTGGCTAATTACCATGTTTACAACATTAAATAAAAACGACTCAAGCTGACCCCCCTCACCAAAGTGGTTTTCTTCACAAAATGGCAATGTCTTATGCTTACAATTAAAAACATGTCACTGATATTAGTTTAGTATAAATATCATCTACCATGGTGGAGTGTAGGAAAATACTGTACATTTACTTTTTGTTGCAAGCTAGGTTGTTGCACTGTCAGATCAATAATTTATCCCCAATCCGCCATAATAGGTCTTTTCTATATACATATATTCTTTTGCACACACATAAGTATGTTCATGTATATTGGATTCTACAGCATCAGTGGTGATGCTTGGGTCATAAAATAGCTCAGGTTGTATTATAAATACACACACATATACATAATATACACAAAGCACACATAATCACACGCGTGCGCACACACACACATACGCATCCTACATGGCGGCTAGATCCACGTAGACTGAATCACACGAAGGATCGCTTTGCCAGAAACATAATCTAGAATAAAAACTACAATGTCAGAAGAAAATACTAGCTCACAACAGAATATCTACATTTTCTCTATTTAAAAAAAATGTCTTGTAGCTACGGTATCTTCAGCAGGATCTTTAACATTGACATGTGGCAATGTAGCTGCCACGAGCACTCCCTGCTTAGGCAAGAAATTCACCTCCATTGGGAAAACTTCAAAAGCAATGACTGCGCATGCGTTCTCAGTGATTTAGGATAGAATTAATGGTGTTTGGCTTGTTTGAAAAGACTTAACAATTCTTAGATTAAATTGGGGTGGGGTGATGGAGAAGGTGCAGTCAAGCAGAACTATGTAGGACAAAGATAGAGGGTGATACCTTGCAAAAGCTTGAAAAGTATACCTTAGGGGGATTCTGGCTTTTTTTTTTTTTTTTTCTTTTTAAACCTCTTATTTCTAATTTTAACACAGTCTAGAACCTGTAGATTATCTAAAATGTGCTGTGGATTCCAAATCGGGACATTGTGGCTGACTTTCTGGGTTTATTAAAAAGACTGTCATCTAATAGAGTTATAATTGTAAATGTGTAAATGTGACTGTGTGTGTGTTTATTATGTGTGCGTGTATGTGTGTTTTTAAAACTGGCAATTATAAAGTATTTAAAATAGCTAGAAAATTTGCATTGGACCTTTCCACAGCAGTGATGAATTTAACATTAGAAACGCTTCTCCTACACTGATTAATCTAATGCAATTACTGCAGCTAGTCCTGACTCTCCTTTTAAAAAGAGAGGTAGTAGTTGGCTTACTAATCACTATGGTTAGCCTTTGTAATACTACATTTTTACTTCCTTGGGAAAACAATAATATAAGGATTAAATCCAAAAATATAGTGCATCTTAAAAGCAGCATACCCTTAGAAAGACATTTAATAAATTACTCGAACATTATACAAAATAATAGTCTTCTACTGCAGCATCAACTCTGACGCCTGAGTCATCATACGTTAGGAAATCCACGGTATAAATATTAGGATGTCTTAGTAACTTGACTGAGAGTTTTTCTTTTTCTTTTCCAACCAATTTGTTCCAGAATCAGTATGTGATGTAGTTCTGTCTTATTCAAGGCACCCCCAGAGAATGTGCAGAAACAAATACACACTGCAAAGCATTTGAGTGACAATAGCACAATAAGCTTAAATGAAATGAGGTTTTTCTGGCGATACAGGGAGCATGGAGAAGGCAGATGAAAGGGGAACACTAAGCTGGGGTGAGATCTGTCTACTTATTGCTGTTGCCCCAATTATTGGCTGTTTTAGTGGATGGAAGCCACTTAGAATCTGAAATAGCACTTTGGCCATGGCTAAGGGATAGTTTTCTCTTTATTTTGGAAGAAAGAGATTTCAAAAATACAATTATAGACTTTAATTTTGTGTAAGTTGTTTTTCTTGCTAGTACTTTTACCTTGTTTTTTAAAATTTTATTTTGCATGGAGGGGGAGAGGAAAAAGGGTAATTAATTTTTAATTTGGAAATTCTCTTACTACATGGAAGCCAATTCGGATTCAGTCCCATATCTAGTCCTCCCAAGGGTTTATCTCCCTTTTAAATCTCTCCAAATGAATCAGTAACAGATATAAGCACATGGTTCAGAATAGCCAAAACCACATCCATAGCATCTGAGCAATTATATGAAATTAGTTACTTCATGGGGAAAATAAACATAACTTAAAAAATCAATTGCTAAAAAGCTTGAAAAAGTTTTTTTCCCCCTTGAACAATGGTTTTCCTCATTAGTTCCCATGGCAAAGATGGGTAGTAGATAGAGTTAGGGCAGGGAAAAAATAAACAGATTCACCATCAGTGAGGGCCAAGGTAGAACTAAGAGCTGCGGCACAAGATCTGTGGGTGTTTCAAAGTAACAAGAACAATAATATGCACAAAGGATGGAATGAGGTCAAGACTACCAGTTGCACATGAGTTGTTAATTGGGTAAAATCATGTCAAGAAGCTGGTGCAGACTTGGTTATTTATAAACTCAAAGAACAGTAAAAACAAAAAAAAAAACAAAAGAAAACAAAACAAAAAAGAGGAGGTCATTTAAAAAGGCAACAACAAAAAATAGTTTAAAAAATACTGTCAGCTGACCCCCTCCAGATAACAAAAACCTATGAAGTGATCATGTGATTCACATTTAGTTTAAAATTCTTGCTGTCACCATTGTCTCCCACAAATGAAAACCTTATGGTGAAGTAAAGAATTACTTTACAAGGTCAAGAAATTCCAACAACAATAACAACAACAAATAAAAAAGTGAATTATCCATAGAGGGCCTTACAAAAAAATTGTTTCAGGCACACGCGCGCACACACACGTACATATACACACAAAAACAAAAAAACCTAGAGGCAGGTCTTCAAAAAGAAAGCATTTGAAAAGAAAAGGCTTTTTTTCCCCTACTGTGTGAATCAACAGTTTCTGGCATCCATACATATTTAAACATTTAGAGCTAGTATTTTGTACAGAAAAAGTTAATACTAAAACATGTTATTATGGTTTCACTTTTCGCCTACATTTTATACTAACTTCCCCCTTTTACATGCGGCTTTAATATTGTCCAAACAGTGGCACAAAGAACCAAAAATCAGCCACCTAGCCCCCGATGACCCCTCCCACCCTAGCCCCATATCAAACCATACACATTTCTCCTCCAGAGCCAGACTGTAGCCAAGGGGTCGAGGGGTGTTAAGCAAGACCAGGGCATTCATGAGTGTCCATATTCATGATGTCATAAAAGTATCACTGGAGTGAGGGAGCTGATTCCTCCTCCTAAGGAAAGATGCTGAGCTACTGAGTGCCTTAAGAGAAACACTGGTGCACACCTCATGTGTAAACGTTTGCACCAGAGGAGAACATCATCCCTCCGTGCTGAGGAAAAGCTGCTCTCTTTCGCAGATGTGCACAGCCAACCAGTTTTGCAGCAAGAGAAGAAAAAAATGCCATTAGGAAGAGTTCTGGTATTGTCTTGCCTAAAGTCTCAGAATGAGCTATGGATGTATTTGGGCAGCAGGTCAGTGAAGTAACCTCAAAACACAACTCAATGTACTTGGAGCAGGAAGGGAGGAAAAAAAAAAAAAAAACCTCTTCTGCCCATACTAGGAGAAGACTTTGGGCTTGCACTGCTGTCTCTCCTATTTGGGGCACATTTGCTTCACTGGCCCTTTGAACCATCCAAAGACCAACCATTGGTTCAGTGAACCTACAGCTCAACCAATTGCTTCAGTCATCTCCAGAGAGACTGACTTTCTCAAAGGTAGTTGGGTTGATGGCCATGACTTCAAAAGAGAAGATCCTATAATAGAATCCTTCAGGGAGTAAGTAGTGACCAGACCACAACTTACTTGGGGAAGAAAACAGAACTTGGTTTCTAGACACCAACACTTATAGAATCCTGGTGTAAAATCATGGTTGGATGTTCTGTTACTGATGCATTTTTCAAGTGGGATGCCCAAACTCTCTCCCCACCTAGGAATCTGGACATCAAGCATCTACCACTAACTAGACTCATTTAAAATTTGCTTGGGGAGGGGGAAGGGAGAGGGCTAAGGAGTTGAAATACAAAAATATTCAAGCAGATTATCATCTACAAATTGGGGGGTGAATTCATTATTTGGCAAGATTGTTTCTTCTACATAATTATCACCTGAGTGCTTTTTTTAATTACCTAAAATGTTTTACTTTCTTTTAAACTATAAAGCAAATAATATACAGTATACTCGAGTTATACTGAAGTTACAACTTCATTTATGAAAATAGGTTTGACCCCAAACTCAGTGCAAGTGGCAAAGTTGACCATTACTGTACAGTATCTGCAAGAAAAAAAATCCACAATGCTCAGATGGCACCATTTGTCTGTGCCCAAAATTAAACAAAACAAAACAAAAACTCTGCAATCAACTCTCAAATAAGCTTTCAATGTTGATTTTTTCCATAAATAAGTACAAACTGAGTAATATTGATGAACTATAAACCAAGAAAAAAAATTACCACCATAACAAGTTACCAAACTACTTCTAGCATCAAAGGCAAAAAAAAAAAGGAAAAAAAAAGGAATGTTGGAACTTGTTTATACATTAGAAATGAAAGTTTCCAGTTTTAGGATGAGAAAATTGAGGCATGCAGGGACTTTTGCATATGGAGATATATTTTTATATATTATATATATTATATGTACAGTTTAGTTATAAAACTTTGATGTGTATAGAAGCTGTCTTCAATGAAAAAAAATTGAACATTCAGAGGAAATTCCTGAGATAGGGTTTTGTGACATGGGCCACTGAGAAAATAATCTGTGGTTGGGTCCTCAGAGGTGTTATGTCCATCCCTGTTAAGATTGAAATTAATATATAAAAACAGACAGTGTTGCCACTGTTTGAGTTCCCTGCCTGGGCAAGGGATAGCACCATTGTGAAGATAACTAGGTAACTCCTGCTTGTAGGGAGGAGGAAATACTTAAAAACAGTATTGCTGCTAAGACCACTGTAGTGTGCACCAAATTCGTTCTTCTAGACAACAAATGAACTGGCCACAGGCTGACTGATGAACATTTGTCTGGGTGGGGATGTCAGGGCCCGTCACTAGGTATAATCTTTCCTGGGCTGTTCGTCTGTTGTACATTTATCAGTCATTTCCTGGCAGAAGTCCACGGTCACTGTTTGGCTCCTTGGTTCTAGAGAGGGCCCTCTTTCTGAGTAGGTACCTTGGTCAGCTCCATCCAACCTCCTCCCAGCTGTACAATTCTCCGACACATTGTTGGGGAGCCAGGGAGTCCCGAGGGGCACGGTGCCCTGATCCAAGCAGCACTGCATGCTTTCCCCGACGCACTGGGAGGCTGCCAGGCTTTGCTCCATGCTGGGGGGT
The DNA here is from genome assembly GCF_016432865.1 of Antechinus flavipes. Taxonomy (NCBI): domain Eukaryota; kingdom Metazoa; phylum Chordata; class Mammalia; order Dasyuromorphia; family Dasyuridae; genus Antechinus; species Antechinus flavipes. Next base: position 261,547,162 of record NC_067401.1, read on the forward strand.
GAAGGGTTAATACTGGTGGCTGTGGGGAGATCCATCGGCCTGAGGACAGGGCAATACCGGTGCAGGGCTTGAATCTGCTCAGGGCTCTGGATATCTCGGCAGACTTCTTGGGAGAGGCAGGAGAAGTTATCTAAGAGTTCTCCCATGCACGCTTTCAGCTGGTTTCTTTCTGACAACAGTTTTTCTTTCTCGCATACCTGGGGAAACAGAAGGAAGTGAAGGTTTGCGTGACACTGCGCCCCGCCTCGGGAACATTTCCAGGGAACCTGTGGCATACCAGTCTGTCCGTGTCTGTGACACAGCCCTTGTGCATCTATCTAACTGGGACCACATTCGAGAGACCGCATGTATGAATATCCAACACTTGCGTAAGCACACTCCTTAGGAAGTGGCTGACCTTTCTTGTTCCTAGGCAGGAAATCAGCAAATTCTCTCTTTGTTGATAACCAAATGATTAAATATCTTTTAAAATAATGACTAACACTCACTGCCTCAGTGAAGCAGAGCCTGCTGAAGGCGGCTGCTGAGTTTTTTGGGAGGTGGGGTAGAGGGATTATTTTGTTGGTTAGGTTTGTGCAGTCTCTGAGTCTGCACCTTTCTATTGGAAAGGTAGCTCGCTCATGGAAAGAGCGCTGGATTTGGTCCCAAAGGACCTGGGTTCAAATTTCAGTCCTGCTATTCACTATATGTTTAGGGTAAGCAATTTAATCCCTCTGGGCCTGTCTCAGTTTTCTGATTCATGAAAAGAGGAGTTTGGACTTTCAGGTCCTTTCCAAATTTAAATCTGTGATTAGTTGAGGAGAGCTAGTCAGGAAAAGGTTATAAAGTAAAAGAAATTCCATAAAATCAGTCTGTATTCTTAAAGAGCAGCCAAGGTACAGTGAAAGGAGGAGGGCACGCGAAGACAGAAGCCTTGGGTTGCCTTCGAGGCTCTACTAGTTGACAGCTGTGTGAACTGGAGACTTGACCTCATGAGCCTTAGTTTCTCACCTTAAACTATGGATAATATTATTTGGTTTGTCTACTTCACACTGCTGTCATGAGGCTCAAATGTAAGGATATATTATAAAGTTCCCCATAACCATAAAGACTTGACATGTATACTGTCCCTTAACCCTTTTTCATCAAAGCAGAACTATAAACATACAAAGCAAAATAGTTCAATTAATCGAAGTGTCACTAAAAATACATGAGAGAAGAAAAGGACTACAGAGGTTTTAATGTATAAAAAATTTCAACAGTACAGTGAGCCAGAGGCCTGATTAGGTAGGATGCAGGAGATGTGTGTGTGTGTGTGTGTGTGTGTGTGTGTGTGCGTGTGCAAGAATAATGTCTAATAAATGAATTATATTTCAATGCTCACTTTGAGGATCTGTAATGTCCTCAGTGTGGATACCCAACTCTGATAATTTAGTAGATTGGTTTTTGAAAGATGCTATGGTTGAAAAAAAAATTAATTACCTTGTAGCTGACTCAGAAACGACTCTTTCTAAATTGACACAGGCCAATCCTAGGACAAGAGATGTCTGTCACTAGGCCTCCTCTGCTTGAAGCCTTTCCAGCATGGCAGAACCCGCCAAAACCTGAACTCCCCTGGCATGCTTTTAAAATCCAGGGTTCCCTCCAAACCACAGTGAGCTATAAGAGGAGAAGGACAGCTGCAGGGGAGGAAATTCCTTCTTCAGTCAAAAAGCCATGTTAAGATAAGTTCCAATTGTAGCTACTAAATTTTGTTTGTACACTTTATTAATTCTGTTTGTACAATGAAAACTCTCTGGTCCTTTTCCTCTCCCATGCATTTACAGTTAAATTTTGATTAAACAAATTTTTTTTGTTTATTTCTAAGATCTACTTTTATGATAAAGAAACTTGGGGCAGTAATTATAGATTATGTTCCAATCACAGTTTTCACAACCAGTATCTGTAGTTGTGATTAAACACTTCCTTTCTCTGGGTCTCAATTAAATTTTTTTTTTTCTTCTTCTTTTTTTTTTTTCCTGGGGTTAAGTGACTTGCCCAGTGTCACACAGCTAGGAAGTATTCAGTGTATGAGGCTGGATTTGAACTCAGGTTCTCCTGACTTCAGTCCTAGTGCCTCAGTTTCTTTATATGCAAAATGAAAGGGACTGAATCAGATGACGTGTAAGGTCCCTTCCAGCACTAACATACTATGATTCACGATAGTGCAGTAGCGATTGCTATTGATTTAGAGTGCTGAAGTACTCTGTTCTTTTTGATTTTGTTTATGTGGGAATAGCCTACGTTGACATTGTAGCTTCATTTGGAGGCTTTTTAAGAATGGCTGGATCCGTCTTTGCAGGCACAATCATGGCTATGCTACAAGTTTTGAGACAAGCCACATGACAACTCCTAATAGGTTTACAAATGAAAGCGCTGCTCCTCAGCTTTAAATTCCCGACTACTCCTCCTGTCCTGAGAGAGCTCTGTGAGAGGGGCCCCGCTAGCTCCCCTGCCGGCGTGACGGCTCCAGAAAAGTCCTCTCCTTTTTTATGCACGCTGGGGAGCCCTTCCTTTGGTGGAGTGCCAATCACTGTTTTCTCTGGGCAGCTACCAAGCGCAGCTGGATTCATCCCTTTGGCACTAGCAGTACCTCGTTTTCTCAGCTGGTGCCAGGCTTGACAGTGGTAAGAAAGCTGCAGTGACTGACACAGCAATCTGTGTGGGGGAAGCACCATGCAAGCATGCTTACCTACCATTTAGAGAGTAAGCTTTTATACTCTGCTAGTTGTCTCCAGGCCATGATTGCCTCAGAGAAGGGCAACAGAATGGATAAGGAAGAAAAGTAAAAGGCTGTGGGTAGTGAGCAGACTTGACAATTAGTTCTGGAGCAATTAAGTGCCATCTCTGTCAACAGAGGCAGATGGCACCGAGCACAGTGCCTGGCACAGAGACTTAATAAGTGTTTATTAAGTGAATGACTCGACGGCTGCAGGTCACTCCAGTAGCTCTTGGTCATCAGGCCCTGGGCAGGCAGGGATGGCTTTGGCCTTTCATGCCATTCTCTTTGGTATCACTGCCAAATTCTGCCAAATAGTGTGTGTGTGTGTGTGTGTGTGTGTGTGTGTGTGAAAGACAAAGGGAGGGAGGAGATGGAAACAGCAAGGGAAGGAACAGGAAAGGCAAGAGGGAAAAGAGGGAGAGATGAGGAGAGAAAGGATGAATATCAAGCAAGCAGAAACTCAAGAAAGAAAATGAGTCCTTATGTGGCGAATGTGAGAGAAAGGAAATGCAATCTGGCAGGCAGGGTGGCCATGTGTGTCTGAGAGATTTACACAGGGAAAGGGCACCTGCTAAAATATTTATAAATTTACCAAGAAAACATGTTTAAAAAATGAAAAATAAACAGATGTAGACGTGTAACTTGAGAGAAATACATTAGGCAAGTTTGTAAAAGCTGTGTGGCGCGTGCTGGAGACAAAGAATTCGGAGGGGGTAGATGGGAGATAGGAAGGCCCCAAAGAAGTTTGGAAAAGTTGGAGCTTTCTGGTTCCTACACAAAGCCTGGATCAGAGTAAGGAAATGAGCCTCCTGTGCTGGGCAGATTATAGCAAAATTTCCTGGCCTTCACCCTCAGGGGGAGGCTTCCCCAGGAGAAGCTTAGGGATGGGGTGACTGAAGTGATGCTCTGAGTAGGGCCCACTGAAAGAAATGAGCTCACCCGGGACACTGTTGATTAAACTTGTATCATGAAAATAAGGAAGGTGGGTGAGAACTTAATAGATCAGGGAACATGTGTTTGTGTGACTACCTCAAGGGGACACTGAGGCTGAATGTGCTTTTTTACACTATTTAAGAACTGCTCCTGCTTTTCAAGTGGCTTTGCTTTTCTGCTTTACTTTTTATCAAAGCTAAAGGCTTAAAATGAGGCAAACAGCTGCCTGAGGCATAGTAACAGGAAGATATATTGTGTATAATGCAGTGTTGATACATTTTTCACTTCTCAGGTTAATACAGACATGGCCTCAATGATGGGCTCCACTATTCAGCTCTTTAGAACTGTGGGGACGAATGCAGAATTTTGCAGAAATGAGGCTGACTCCTAGTCTGAGGCTTAGTTGTCTTGGAAGAAAAGGAGCTTAGCATTGTGAATGGCAGTGAACTTTAAGGATGAATGAAACACTCTTAAGCACATAGATTTGAATGAAAGAATTATAGATATTAGAGCAGGAAAAAACCTTATGAGGTCCTCTTGTCCAAGCCTCTGCCTAGAGTAAGGTGAGTTACCAATAGCCCCATTTATAGATTAAATTTGAAAAGGAATTATCTTTATATAAATAATGAATGCCATGGGATGCTATTAGTAGTTTTTTTGTATACATACAAACACCTGAAGTGATAATTTGCTTTTGGGGCATTATTTTTTTAAAAAAACTAAATGATCATAATCCTTTCCTGAATACTGGCTTTTTTTTCTTTAACATTTCCCTTTATTCTTGCCCTCACATCTAATTTTTCCAGCAACCCAATTGCAGATTTCCAACTGCAGAGTAAGAGGACAGAAAGAGAAAGAGGACAAACTTACCAATTTCCGTATTTCACATTCTAAATTCTGAATGCAATCCAGTTTTCTTTTGCGGCAACGTTGAGCTGCAATCCGATTCTTGCTACGCCGGCGAACATCATGAATGAACTCTAGTTGTTCTGAGGTTAACTTGTGCATCTTTATCATCATCTGGAAGTCGTTCCTTGGAAGATCTGTGATTTGATCGACAGGAAAAGGAAGTTTGACCTGAAACCAAGGATGAAGATAACCAGTGGGTTACTACAGAATGATTACTGTATAATTCTAACAGATAGAATATCCTCCCCAAAATGTCACTGTCACCTTCATGAGGGCACAAAATTAGTGAATTATAAGTTGGAAAATGCATCTCTTGCTGGTTTAGAGAATGAATTGGGGGACAGGAGCTTTGAATTTTTAAGTATAAGGGAATTCTAAGACTTCAGTTAAACATGACTAGCTGAGGAAGAAAGCAAGCACAAACACATATGCCATGTTTGATTATCAGTAAAGGTTATCAAAGAAAATGATGATGAATATATTAGGATGAGCAGAATTTTCAAATGACATCATTTTTATCCTAAACCAATCCAACAAGGATTTAATTAAGCTCCCATAGCTAGATAAGGCAGTGAGAAAGGACTATAGTCAAGACGGCTCCAGACTCAAGCCAGACTCCTGACACTGCCTGGTTGTGACCTTGGCTAAATGCTTTCTCTTTTCTCGGTCTCAGTTTCTTCATCTATAAACAAGAGGTGTCGACTAGCCTTCCCTCAAGGAGTTTCTATTTTATTAGGGGCATATAACATGTACGTAGGTAAGCAAGATGGGCTTTATCCCAGCCGTGTATAAAACTAGGGCATTCTAAGAGTTGAAGGGGAAAGAAAGGCATAGGATACAGCTTGCCTAAAGGCAACGAGTCAGAAGATAGAAAGAAGGCTGAGTTTGGAAAACAGCGGGAAAGGTCTGTTAGGGCTAGAATGAAGCAGAATGATGTGAAATAAGTCTCATTAATGTTAATTTAAGTAGGTTACTCTGGTAATCCTTTTAAAATCAATAACACATACAAAGTATCAACTAAGGTAATACTTGAGCACCAAACAGTTGAATAAATGGGTACCAAACAATATGCTGCAGTTAGCTTATCCCTGCTTAAAGATCTGATTAAGTTTTTATACCTAAGAAAGCGACAAACACTAAAAATCAGGGCTTGATTAATTGTTCTTTTGATTGTTCAGGTGTGATAAAGTGAGAGAAAATGTTAATAATGCAGGATAAAGTTAAAAGTCCCATGTAACTTTCCTTCATCCTTGCCCCTCCTCCCAATTGGTTTGTTAAATATTTATTAGTACATCCCTGCAGGCATCGGATATTTTGGAGAAACTGGAAGGCTCAACTTCCTAGTTCTCTTTTGGGCCAAGCAGAATATATCATCCATCTTCAATGTGTCGAGCTTTCAAATACTTGAAGACAACTAACATTCATCACTCCTCCTCTTCCATATCATTTTTTCTCCAGGCTAAATACCTCTAGGTTCCTTCAACTGATCTCAACATGGCCTGGTTTTGGGTCCCATTTCCATCCTTAATTACTCTCTTCTGGGTACAATCTAGTTCACTAATATTCTTTTAAAAGATGTGATACACAGAACTGTATTTAATACTCCAGTTGTTGTGTAATCAGGTAAAGTATAGAAAACTTTGTAACACTGGACAATATGTCTCTGTAAAAGCAATCTGCCTCCAGCATTTCATAACTATGGAAATTTGAGTTGTTTCTCTTAACTAAATTGGGATTAGCATTCTAGCCTGTCAAAGCTTTCCTAACCCGATACTGTTGTCTAAACTGACAGCTCTCATTTCCACTGAAAAATAATCATAACACCTTACATTCATACAGCATTACATAAATGCTGTATTTTTAGTTACCATGTGTTTTGTGCGTCAGCTTGTTTGGTTCTTACAATCACTGTGGTAAATAGGAAGTACAATTCACACTCCTCTTATTTTGTGGATGGGCAGCTGAATTGTGACTTATTGGATCAAAGGATTCAGAGCTATAAGGGACTTTAGAGACCATGCAGTCCCACTCCCTCATTTTAAAGATTGGGATATAGAGGCCCAGAAGTGAAGTGAGAGGAAATGGTGGGCTGGAACTAGAACCCTGCCCCTTTGCCTTCAACTCTAGTGGCCTTTCTCTCCCAATAGATTGCATGTCTGCTTGCATGTATACACATGTCAGGCAACCTATTGGTAGATTCCTAACTATTTTTGTGTCAGCCAGGGCTTTCAAATTATTTTCTCCATTAAAGTTAGAATATAATCTCTTAAAGGACAGAAAGTTTCCCCTGTTTTCTAAAGTATCTAGTTATTACAATATCTGCCTGGAGGAATGCTGATTGATGAAGATGGGGATAGGAGTGGGACTTGTGATTTCATGGGCAGATGGGCCTGGAGTCAGGAACATTCATCTTCCTGAGTTCAAATGTGGCCTTAGACACTTACTAAACTGTGTGAGCCTGGGTAAGTCACTTAACCCTTCAGTTTCCTCAGGTGTTAAGAAGAAAATGACAAACTACTCCAATATTTTTGCCAAGAAAACCCCACAAGAGATCACAATGAGTTGGACAGGACAGGAATCTCCTGGTGTGGAAATTGTTCTATCAATGGAGGTTGAAATTTCTAAATCTTCCAGTCTTAGAGGGATGCTTAAGATTATGAAGATGAAACGACTTGCTCAGCATCCATCACAAATCAACTGTGTCAGAACTGAGAGGGGGTATTGTGTGGTAAATAGACAGGATAACTGTCTTTGTAGTCAGGACCACTAATAAGTGACTGATGATATCCTCCCAAAGGCCTTTCTTAATGATACATCAAGGTGAAGCCCTTAAAAGCAGTACGATACAATCTCTAGTAGGTGGAAAGGTTTTGATTAGTGGCCTGGCATCATGTGCCTGTCCACTGGAAACTGGCCTGGCTACAAGTACTGAGGAGCACATCACCAAGAACTTGGCTACCTCATGTTCAAGTTTATTGGCCTCTGCAACTTATCATGAGCCTCTACCAAGGGATGGAAGAGCTGCAAGTGGGGTTAATGGAAGATTTATCTCCACTGATAAAATAGTGGCTCTTTTGAAGTCAAAAGATCAAAGAATTCCAAAAAAACAGAATGCAACAAATTATATGTAATAGAAAGTCACAATTTCATGTACTATCCTCTTTTTTGTTGTTGTTCCTTATGTATTGAAATGCTTAGGTTTGTTCATGATCATAAAGTGCATCATAAAAACCAAAATTAAATAAAAGTGAGTTCATCTATAGCCAGGTTTGGCAAAAACCTAAGGGAGCAGGTTCTCTTGCATGCTTCACTAGAGTCTTCTCTGTGAAAACTGACTGTGACTACTTAATATTTATTAAATACTATTTATTAATTATGTTTTATTATTTAATTTATTAGTATTATTTTATTATATTTATTATTATTTATTAAACACCCACCATAGGAGGCAGCATAGATAAAAGGCTGGCTCTAAATGTCAGAAGATAATAATTCTGTGATTTTGAGCAAGTCATTTAACTTTTAAATCCCCAAGCAGCTCTTTAAGACCATAAGTCAGTGAATAAAGGAAAAAACATTATTAAACATTCTGTGTCAAGAATAGTACTAAGAATATAAAGAGGGGGAAAAAAAGAATCCCTGTTCTCAATGATCTCACTCTCTAAATGAGAAAGCAATACCTAAAGCAAAGCTTAGCTACAAGGCTGATACCCTTAGGACTCTTGGGTTCCAAGAGTCCTGACTGGGCAAATGCCAAGACCCAAGGGACTTTAGGTTACATAAGTAGGTTGGATGGTAGTCCCACAGGACTGAAGGCATAGGAGTGGCTGGTGGCAAGTTGGTTAGAGAATATGCACAACCAGCAAATTTTAATTTAAAAATTATTTTAAAATTAAATTAATTTAAAAAATTAAAAAAAATTTAGTTATAAAATTTTAATGGAATAGAAAGAATATTGGATCTGGAAGGAAGACCCAGAGCTTGAAATCTGGCTTCAGACATTTACTGTCAATTCACTTAAACTGTTTGCCTCAGTTTCTTCAACTGTAAAATAGGGATAATAATAATAGCACCTACCTCCCAAGATTGTGAGGATAAAAGGAAATAATATTTGTAAAAACTGCTTAGCACGTGGCTTGGCACATGGCAAACACTATATAAATGATTATTCCTTTCCCTTTTCAGATAATAAAGCCTGGTGGTCTCCCATGTTACTGGAAGAAATGTGACGGATGACTTACTGATTTGTATCAGTGGGGGAAATTTCCCCACTGTGAATTTATTACAATGATGAAAGCATGACTAGGGACTCTTCTCCCTTCTGCCCTCCCCCATCCCAATACTTGCCACATGATAAGATCTAGATACTATTCCTTGTCCTTTTAGAAAGAGTTCATGCTATTAAAACTTTCTAGGATATTTGCTGATTGTGCATTATCTCCCTGTTAAACCAACTAGAGCTTCTGGCTTATTTCTTATTCCGTGGGGGAATGAAAGCTCTACATTCATAGGCCGAGAAGCAAACTTGGCTACAAACTGGAATCTTAAATCTCATTTTAGAGTCTGTCAGGCTGGGATTGCCCAGCAGATGGCACTAAACACTCAAACTTCCCTCCAGCTATGGGACTCCTGAACAAATGGGCTAATGCTTCTACCAGTTGCCAAAGAAAGTGGATTTATCTGGATTTCCGAAACCAGACTTCTGAAAGAGGAACCCACTTCTCCTTGGTATTCAGATGCTGGAGTGTTACATTTGGAGGGCTGTTTAAGTAGCTACTAAATCTAAACTAAGACCTGTTTTCTTTTTTTCCCTCCAGCTCTTACATTGACACAAGAACTTGTTAATCCTTGGGCCCAAAATACTTGATTTTTCAGTCTTTATGTGTAATTTCTTTGTTAATTTGTATCACAGCTGGTTCTGAAGGCCTTTAGGTCCAGGCACTGGGTGAAGGTTCCCAAAGCATTGGCTAATACATCCACTGCATGGCAAACTCTGTCCTCTTATCACCTGTGAAATTCTGGCCCAGAGAAAACATAATAATAAGGGGATGTGTCACTCTAGAGTTCTTCAGTGCAGCTCTCGTGGCTAAACAAAGAATTGGCTTGTTACTGGGTGCTGTGTTTGCACAGGACTAACTGAAGAAATGAAAGAATGTTTGATTCTCCCTTTAGACACTCTAAACAATAAACACAGCACACTCAGATCCTAGATTGTGTCTGAAGTCCAGAGTTTTAGGAGAGACACATATTTTAATATGTGGTTGGAGGAGGGGTCTTTGCAATGTGAATGCTAGGCTAAAAAGGAGGGGGACAGTAAAGCAATTTGGTTTTGTTTAAAGTACATTTATTTTCAGAAAAGAAATTTATCGGTAGCTCATGACTTAGGGAAAAGTCAAGAGGGACGAATACCAGGGGCCAACAAAGTATTTTGAAATAGTCACTGGCTTTCAAAAACTGGAGAAACAGGCCAGAGGCTTGAGAACCTAACTCTTGCTCTCAAAGGTTGTGAAAGAGAAGTCAATCCATACCCACAATGTAGCTACTGTGGTATTATCTGGAGTTTCAAAGGGATTGAAGGGAAGGAGGCTCAATTGTAGATTTTCCCACATGAAAAGCTATTTCTAATGTTTCTTTAAAAAATAGATTTCCTTTTGAGAAGGAAAAATTGTTACAGTAAATAAATGAAAAATTCCTAAAGTATTCTTCAAGCTCCTTGATATTCCTTCCAGATCTACTGCTTTTTTTGGCACCTCATAGTATTACATTCTAGGCACACGGAGGCTTCTCTTTCAGAGTGGAAATAGCCACCTAATTCTTTTGTCTTCTTAGGGGACCTGATGTGAAGTCTATTTGTGGCATAAATGTGTGTCTATATGTCTATAGATACACATTTGCATGTGTATACAAATATATATGAAATATGTGTGTTTATATATAAATATTCATATGTATAACATATATACATAATCTTGTAAATCTCAGAAATGGCTCCAAAAAACCCAAGTAATATCACTAATTTTAGGCAGAATGAAAGAAAAGCAGATGTTTTTGTTTCTCCCCCAATCCCTTTCTGTGCATTATTATTTATGTAATAGACTCATGAAAGGACTTAACATCTTATTTACTGTCTCTCCACATACTTACTCTTTTCTGGCTTTTACATCTCAGCAACAGCTCTGGTTTTAACTCCCTACACATTATGAATACTGCCATCTATTTAATACCACACACCAACTACTCCTGAACAGCCTGGGATCACCAAATCTCTTCCCATTATACACCACCAAACCAAATATACCATCAGATAAACAAGCTGCATATAAGATGAACTGTGCTTCTGATTGTGGGTGTTCATTCTTGTATCAGCATCAGGATTACATCCCACAAGCTCTCTGTGTAATAAGGCTCTGGATTTCAATGGAGTCCCAGACAGCCGAGGCAGTCCCTGACTCAGCAAGGGAAAGGCCTTGCCGAGCCGGCTCATTCTTTCCACTTGTCATTAGCCAATGTCACAGCTTGCATCACTCATTGCTGTTGGCTGCGGCCCTGCCCTGACAAGGGACTGACCCTTCTTTTCGCTTGGGAGAACAAAGCAGGGAACGGATCTGAGGAACAGTCCAAGCCACTGGATCTGAGCTGACAAAGGAAGGGAAAGATTTCAGGTCAGCTAGATACTTTAGGGGCTTTTGCTCTCAAGAGATTAAGAGCGAACCATTGCTGGCAATCCATTTGGTTCACTCTGGCTCCCAAATGCTAGGGGCAAGATGGAAACTTTGAAATATGGAAATCAAAGTGGTATCATTCTGGGCTAAGCAGGCAGCAGGATCCTGGGGAAATGGTTGGGGAAGTCGGGACACTCGCTCTCCTTCCTGACCCAGAAGAGATTAGCTGATGGCACAGTCCTTTTAGAGGTAACACTTGTACCTCACCATTGTTCTTGAATTATCTGATACAAAGAGATACTCAGCTCCTGGTCGCGAGTACTGTAGTCCATGGAGCTCTTGGGCTCTTACAAATTTTTTTTTTGTATGTTGTTTGTGATACCTCATAAAAAAGATAAGGGCCTTGGCTTTTTTCTTAACAATGTCAGGGGGCTTATGTATAAAGGAAAAGGAAAAGGAAACAACAAAGACAATAATAGCTAACATTCATATATCACTTTAAGGTTTCCAAAGCCTGTTGCCTTTCCAACAACCTCCTCCCCTTCCTCCCCTAATTTTCTAGGTTCACTTTACCTTGATGGTACAAACTGTCCACTTGGATTTAATGAGAGACTAGGGCATAATTACAGTCTCTGCACAATGTCAGGGAAAAAAAAGACTTTTCAACAACAAAAAAATCATACAGTGAAAGGCTAATTTGGGAAATATTTTCATTCCTAAAAAATAAAAAATAAAAACCAGACTCATATACCAGTTCAGATGTTTTGACTAAGAGTTTACATGAAAGAGAAAGGTAGGGATAGAAAGATACTGCCTTCATATATCTAAATGGTATTTTTAACTTTTCAAAGCACTTTCACATCTGTGCTCTCATTTGATCCTCACAAACCTTGTGAAGTAGGCAGGATGGGTATTATTATCTCCATCTGACAGAGGAGTACAATTTCTGTGCTGAAAGAAGAGTTTTATGGCTGGGGAGCCACTACAAGGAGAAGGGCACAGCAAAGCTGTCCTATAAACATCTTTCTTGCTTAATCCTTTCCCTTCCTCTTCCCCTAAATGTTGCTCATATAGGTGATTGACCATAACACTTCTATAGTGCCCTCTGTGTAAAGGGAATGAATGCAATGATCTTGGGATTGGTGACTTTAAGTAAGTGACACATCCTTTTTAGGTCTCATAAATAAATAGAAATATAAGTTTAATTGAATCTCTTATCTGTCTTGTCTGCCTGTAGAGTTCTTCTGAAGATAAAATGTAAAAGGGTGAAAGTGCTTTAAAAAACTAATGGTTTAAAGAGCTACATATAGGGTAGCTCTTTTCTCAGGGCAAAGAATTGGAAATTGAGAGGATGTCTATCAATTGGGAAACAGTTGGATAAATTGTGGTGTGTGATTATGATAGAATACTATTGTTCTATGGGAAATGATGAGCAGGATGCTCTCAGAAAAACCTGGAAAAATCCTCCATAAACAAAGTGAAATGTACTGTGTACAAAGTAATGACTGGTTGTGAATAACTTTGCTATTCTAAGCAATACAATGATCTAAGACTACTCTGAAAGACTTATGATGAAAAATGCTATCCATTCCCAGAGAAAGAACTGATTGTATCTGAATACAGATTGAATCATACTTATTTTTAACTTTATTTTTCTTGAGGGTTTTTTCTTGGGAGGGGGCAGAGATCTATGTTTTCTTTCACAACATGAGCTTTATGAAGTTGTTTTGCATAACTTCATATATGTCTTCTTAATGGGGTGGTTCAGGGAAGGAGGAAGGGAGAGAATCTGTAACTCAAAGTTTTAAAAATAAATTTTAAAAATTGTTTTACATGTAACTGAGAAAAATAAAATATCAATAAAAACCTAATGGTTTTATACAGATGGAATGTTAATATTGTTATTCCTGAGGATTATTCATAACCTTCTTTCTCAAGGGGTTTCTTTTCTTCTTGATGTAGCATGCTTTAGCACTGCAGAGACTAGGATATCTTTTTCTGAACAGTGTCTACATAGAGTCAAAATATAATACTAGCTAGAAACACAGAAACACACAATTACATTTCTATGCATATCTGTTTCTGAAGATCATGTTAGTTGAAATGACTTTGGTTACAGAGTCATGGATACTTTGACAATTGAAATTCATCTCATAATTATAGGAGTCTTGCAATTTGTATCAGTAGGGGGAGTATGCACTCACATGAAATTATGATTCCTGAAATGTTAAAGTGTATATGTGCATGAAGATCAATGTGTGTGTACATAAAAAAAAGAACTTGGGAAGTCAACATTTTTTTTTTGTTGGAGTTACCTGGGAACCTATCTTTTTCCTGCAGCATTTCAAGTCTTATTGATTAATTTCAGTTGTCAAGACAAATCTGCTAATTTAAATGTTGGCTCTGGAGTTCAGGTTCTTTTTTTCTTTCTCTCTCTCTTCCTTTCTTTCTTCTCACCCTTTCTCCATCCTTCTTTTTCTTCTTCCTCCTTCTTCTCCCTCCCTCCCTTTCCCTCTCCTCTACCCCTTCTCTCTTCTTCCTAACTATTAACTAAAGAAAAAGTTACAGAACTAATAAAAAAATCCCACAAATATCTTCATATTTACAAGACCTATGCTTTTATGATAGTTTTTGACAACTGGGAATCTAAATGAGCCTTCTTTCTAGAACTGTGAACTATGTGATTAAATCTAAGTGTCTGAACAAAAAAAGTTACCCTAGTATGATGATAAAAAATATACAGGTAATGGCAGTATCATTCTATCAAGGCAAATATAATCTATAAGTGACCCAGATAACTGAAAGTGTTTATAAATTTAAAACAAATCATTTTTGAAAGGAGAAACACAAATTAAATTCTAAAATAAGATATTAAAAGAGAGGATGAGCTGTTTCACATTATTATGATAGCTTGACTGATCATTACTTCTTAAAAAATTCAGTATGTCTAGTTTTATTGTTGTTATATTTTAAGGTGGCTGAATGGACACTGAACAGAGGAAACATCCCCATTCTTGTCGGCAGCATTAAGTGCCAATAAATGACTTTAACTTCTCTCTTGGGAAGTTTGTGGGGTAAAAGAAGATTTATATGAAATTGGCAGCTTCTTAAGTATATTCAGCTACCATAAAAACACAACTTGTTTAGAATAACTTTCTTAAGGAAGGAAAAGAAAGGAAATGAAAAGCTGTTTGCCTTTATTTTTAAAAAAATTATTTTTTAATTTTTTTTACTCTTCTACAGTAAATCATTCCTTCTTCACTCTGGGGTCCCCCACATCATTATGCTGATAAACTGAACATATGCCAACAGTTTCACAAAATAAAATAGAATCTCTAGTCATACCCATAAAGAGACTGAAGAGAGAAGGAAGTTAAAAAAAACCCTTGACCTGCTTCATACAATCTCCATTCTTTCAAGGTCACTATCACATTAAACTGTGGCTTGAGTCTAGGATGAATGGATAGGATGGATGATAAAGCATTTATTAAATGCTTACTATGTGCAAAGATATAAAATTCAAATGATCCTGATATATTCAGCTGGGAAAGATTCTCCTCATTTCCTTTCCTATTTATTCAGCTTATTTTTAATAATTTCCCAATACTCTTTAAAATAATGTTTAAAAATTATATTAAAATTATTAATTAAAATTAGCTTATTAAATAAAATCACAGTGATTAAAATAATTTTAAAAATTAAACTAATTTCCTAGTTTTGTATTATAGGGGCAAAGGGGCAGAAAATTAGAGAGCAAAGCAGACAGCAGATGACTACTGGGCAAAGATGCCTTTTAAAAAAGCAGGTAACTACCGGGGATCCATTTTTAAAATCCTAGATCAAGCTAAAACATCTTTCTTGTAGACTTCATATTTCTGAATAACTAAACTTATGTCTGAAAAGACATTCCCCCCTCCAGCTTAGTGATTTTTCAGCTCTATGGTTAATTTTCCTATACTTCAAGATCCAGGGATAGTCTGCAAACTTTTAAGGGGTCAGAGGACCATAGATTTAGAATTTTAGTCCCAACACCCTCTCCTCATCCATTGGTTCTAAGGCAGATGTGAAGTGCAGGGGGAGCTGGTCTTATCTATATTCACTTTCATGATAATAGCTAAACAACAAACAAGGCCAATTATCAAAACATGATACGTGGATCTAAGCATTTTTATATGACCTTCTTAAGAGATTTGTGAGAGTGAAGAAATGTGGGGTCCTTATTCTTCACCTTCCTCAGTCCTTTTACCTCTATGAGATATCTAGTTTTGACCTCCACCTCTACCCAGTCCCCATCACCTATCACTTTGAGAAATTGAATCTCTTCGAGTATAAGCATTTCAATTTCAGTGTTGGATGAGAACCAAGAGCTCAATTCCACTACCCATTAAACCTCATTTCCTATAATTTATAGAGGGCATATTAAGTGATATCTATCCCCCACAGTATTATGTTTGACTGACTATGTGTGCTTTGGATGTCACCTTGGGAAATGGGATCCAAGTAGAGAGAGCTTAAAAGAGACTAGGAACCTTTAAGCCCAGTCCCAGCATAAAGAAGGACAGCATAAAGAAGATGGGGAAATCTAGTACTGTTTAACAGTGATAAACACCATTTATTCATGGTGTGGATATTAAGAAGCAATTGTGGATTAGTGGATAGAGAGCTGAACTTGGAGTCAGAAAGATCTGGGGGTCAAACTCAAGTCCTTTTACCCCATGCTTTCCAGTTAACTCCTTTGTTAGATATTAAGAGGCAGACAAGGCATGGTGGCTAGAGAGCCAATCTTGCATTAAGGAAGGCCTCAGTTTAAGTCCCATTTCTTTAACATGCTAGTTGTGTGACCTTGGCCAAGCCATTTAACTTTTCAGGGCCTCAGGCAACTCTCTAAGCCTATAAGTTGCTGATCTCTATTAGTAGAGGGAATTTTATTAGAGTAGGTAATTTCCTAACCTAATGAAATTATGGTTTCCCTCATCCCCAAACTTCTGATCTTCAAAACAACTCCTGGTTTTAATGACCCAATCTTAAAAAAAAAAAAAAAAAAAACCCAAACCAAAAATCTAAATGGCTTAAAATGAACAAATATTCTTTCTTGTAAAAGATCCATACTTTTCTTTAGGCTGGGGATGAAAGAAGGAGAATATGAGCTGTTTAAAGATTATGGGGGCTATGGAAGGATTACCCAGGACTTTCTAGGTCTCCTTCCCTTTTCCTCAGTATAAGTAAGGCTAGTTTTTTTTTTCCTAAAAGGCAAGAAAGTTATGGATGGCTAAGGCTCAAGTCTCAGTTGTAAGATAGAAGCAGGGAGAATGGTGACATTTGAAAAAAAAACAATTAATAAACATTTATTAAGTGCCTATTACAAGCCAGAATTATGCTAAGCACTGGGAAAAAAGATTAAGAACTCTCTCAGAGAAATCTAGATAAATGTTTTTACTATGATGCCATTGGACTTCATTTGTTGGGCATTTTTGAAATGTTTATAGGTACGGATAATCCTTCCACCAATTCAATTTACAATCCTCTGCAAACCTTAAGAGATAGAAGGTTGTGGCTATGAAAATTCTTTACCTGGTGACCAATCTTCTGGCAAAGGGCCCCTGAACTTAGCCAGACTGGTCTCTGTAGAATGGACATATAGTCTGTTGCTGGGGCCATTTTTTAGCTTGGTAGGACCTCTCAGTGGATATACTCTGCTAGCATAGTCCTTGGGAACTCCAGGTCACTCTTCATGCCCACCCTGAATGCTTAGGATCCTAGTTTTTAGAGCCAGTCCAACCCCTTCATTAAAAAACAAAACAAAACAAAACAAAACAAAAAAAACTTAAGGCCAGGAGAGGGAGAGGGACTTGCTCAAGTTTTCACATACTGTAATTAGCAGGCCTGGGATTTGAATCCAGATGCTTTTACTCCAAATGCAACACTCTTCCCACTATATATACCACACTGTTTGTTGAATATTAAAATTTAAATAGTGATTTAAACAAACCAAGTACAATCTCAAACCAAAGAGCTTTTGGAGATGGATAGAGAGATATGTCCCAACCCCTCTAGAACCTTCTGACCCTGGTAACTAGGGAAAATCTGGCAAGAGGGAGAGGGGTAAGCCCATGGCAATTATGGTAGCCCAATAATGGGGGAATTAAACGTATTTCACACTTGTACTTAACTCCCTACCTCGTGGCCCCTGTCTTGCACAGGACATGACTCACTGTCTGCTTCAGAGAACGATCCAGACTCATCACTTGAGTTGGTTCCATAGGACTGCTCACATTTGATTTGGGGTCGGACTTGGTTGTACATTCCATCTCCCATCAGGCCTGGCTCCTGATGATCAGTGGTAAGGAATCGAGCTCCCTGGGAACAGGGAGAGGAGGAGAATTCACAGAGAGGGAGGCTACAGGGAGAACCACCACTCCCATCTTCTGCGTAGGAGTAGGAGGAGCAGGAGCTGGAGGTCCTGGTCCTGGTCTCCAAGGGGGGAGAGCGAGGGCAAACTTTAATTGGCACCGGGCAGCTGGTATTAGGCCGCATCCTTCCTGGCAAGTGATCAGCTATTAGCCCACTGTGGGAATAGGTCTGTGAGCTAGGGAGGGACTGGCTAGCCCCTGCCCAGAGACCCTTTGGCACAGGCTCAGAGAGCTCTTTGTCCAAACTGCTTATGCCAGAATATGAATGCACCGAAGTGTTCCCTTGGTCACAGGCGCTGGAAGAGAAGATTACGCTTCGCCGGTCCAGCTCGCCTTCTTGCTTACAGAGGGTTTCGAACCCAGGCCCCTTGAGAGGAGACCCCACTGGGACACTGGAAGCCTCTTTCTGACTGGCGTGGGACTGTCCATAATTCCCCGTGAAAGGGCTGTAGTCAGTTTTATGGTCACCCTGAGTTGTCCCCTTGTCCAAAGGGCAAGCTGGACTCCTGGCAAAGTGCTGTTGGGAAGTACTGGGCAAGCCCGACAACTCTGCACTTTTTGTTCTGTTGAAGAGAGCCCCTAAACAGGAGGGAGAAGAGCCGCTTTTCGCTCTGTCCATGCAGGTGGCCGAGGGGGTAGCAGCGGCGGCTGCGGCAGCAGCAGCAGAGGTGGTGGCCACGGGGCTGGGGCTGGGGCTGGGCTGTTTCCTTTCCATTTCCATGTCCCCCTCTTTGTCCCTGACATCGGGCTCCTCTCCGGACAGGCAAAGCGTGATGCTTTCCTCGTCATTCTCTTCGCTCTGAGGTTCGCTTTTAATCTGCCCCATGGCCAATCCTGCCTGGAGGCCGTTGCCAGGGTTTTCTTCACTGAGTGCGCTTGCAAAACCTGAGGTACTGATGTGCGATGTGTTGTAGACAACATTCTTGGTACAAGCAAGCTGGTATTTCTTATATCTGGGGTACCGTGTGAGTGCATCCTTGTCCAGACTGCCCCTGCCCTCGTCCCTGGGCACGTCAGAGTCGGGGATCCCGCCTTCTTCCTTTTCTGCTACTGGGGCTGCGGACTCGAAGCTCAGCGGTTCTGGGTGCATCCGCTCCTTGGGACACGATATCTTGGAAGTTTCCGACTCCATCGTTTCCTCCTCCTCCTCGCCCTCCGAGTTCTCCATGTTGCCATGCATGCGCTGGCAAGCGGTGTCCTTTTTGCACAGGAACAGGCCATCCTCGTTGTTCAGGAGCTGGGTCTGCAAGAAACTGAAGCAGGAGTCCTCCAGGTTGTGCATGCGCAGGAACTCGGCACAGCGGATGACCTCCTGGATGTTCTCTCTGCTGAGTAGCAGCTCAGCTGTGTAGGCAAACTGTAACAATGGACCAAACCCCCGAGCAGTGACCTGCAAAACAAACAGGGAAATTGCCAGCATTACCATCAGCACTGCTATTGTCCCAGGTCCTTCAAGTGAAGTGAGATAACCAGACAGCTCTAGTGTCTAGGGGATAAAGGCTTCAAAGTAGCAGTTAATCTTGGATCAGGTCAGCAATGATGCTGCCTCCAGTAATTAATGCTGTCTACCACGCGCCACTTCTGTACTTTATCATGGAGCAGACGGAACTGAGAAGTCCCAAGGCCTGGTGGCCAATCAAAATGATAATGGGCCCTATGTTTATACTAATGAAAGTTCCATGCAAATTTAAATTCTATTCCTATCCCAGAAGATTGGTTTTTTGTAGACCTCGTATAAATGGCAAAACTTGTGGGCACAAATTTAAACAAGGAGTATATTATTTCTTCCCCTTGCAAATCCCAAATGTGGAGAATTCTTGGAAAACCTAAGTGTGTGGAAGTCAAAAATTGCTTTTTCATGCTTCGTTTAAAAAAAAATAAAAAGGGACTATAAACTATCATTTCTCCTGGTATGTTAGCTATTCATTAGAGCTTCTAATTGAAGCCATCTCTCTCTTATTCTATCACTATCATCATTAATATGAACAACGATAATAGTAATGATGATGATTGTAATAACAATGATGATGGACATAATCACAGATAATACTCTGCATTAAAAATGAACTAGTGACCATGAGAGAATGCCGTGAACAGGAAGCCCGTGGTGGGAGGACGGGGTGCATCAGCTGAGGCTTCTGAGGGCCCTGCTACCTCAAGTACACCTTTCTTTTTTATTAGCTGCCACTTCAGAGTGCAGCTGCCTATTTTCCTGTTAGCTTTTCAATGGTTAAGCCTAATTGCCATGTTTTCTGCTCATCCATTAAATTAAACCCATTGGAAACACTGTTTGTGCACAGCTTGCTCATAGACACGCTCATAGCCGCAAATGACTTGGAAACTTAAAGGGAATGTTTGCTGCCTGAGGCCTATATCCTCCTGGTGGAGATGGACAAGAATTGCTGATGGATGATGGGTTGCCATTACATTACATAGTGTAAAAGTAGCCATTGTCCGTGGCCCAGACAAGCACCTCTAACTGTGAAAGAGATGTGGGAGAAAAACAGCATAAATATTCCCATCCAATTGCATCTATTATGAGATGCATCATAAATGACACTAATAGTGACCTGACAGATAGACCAGGTGAATGAACTGCAGATAGAATAGAAACAGAATATTCTTCTCTCACTAACACAGAATCCAATGCACCATACTAACCTGAATATTTGATTTCACAAGATCCCATGACAATGGGGTTTGTCATTACAGGGATTAGGATATACCACCAGCCCAAACCTGTCCTTGTAACATTTCCTAGCTATTTTAAATGCTATGAGACAGCCCTTAAATAAGGGAGGTATCAGTCATCATTAGTTATCAATCTTACTCTCCTAACAGCAGTGTTTTAATACTGCTTGTTTACAAACCTATATTTCTCATCTATACTTAAAAAAAAAACTAATAATAGATATAGCAGACATGGCACCTGTTCCATTTTTAAAATGCAGACTCAGAAATAAAATTAAAATTAAATTCAGAAATTAAATGAAACTCAGAAATAAAATAAAATTAAAATAAATAAATAAATTAAATTAAAAGAGCAAGGAAACTTTTAGAAATAGTTAACAAAAAATACTAAGATTTCCAAATTATGAACAGAAGGACTTAGGGGCATGAGACTGAGTTATGAGTCGTGAGATGCATATCTTATGGATCAAAGGAAGATCAAAGGGCCATCTACTCCAAACAGTTAATTTTACAAAAGGGAAACCAAGGCCCAGAGAGGTTAAATAACTTGCCCGAAGTCAGAGAGAGATGTAGCCTAGTTAGGACTTGAATCCCGATTCTCTGACTCCAAATGATGTGAGTCAGAATCTTTCTCCAACATACCATATTGTCTGTCAACTTTTCCATGGCAATCCATTATTGAGGAATAAGAGGAAAGGGAAGAATTAAGGAATAATTTACTTCTTAACAAATAAATGCCTTCCATTGTTTTTGCAGGTCATTTCTTAGTCACTCTGAACTTAGGAAGATATGTAATGTCATCCCATCATATGGTGACATGGAGAAAATAAATTCTCATGTATTTATACTTTGTACCAAGACTTTTCTCTTTGTATACAACTTTTTTCTGGTTCAAATTTAGTATGAAATTCAAGGTTGACCAAATCTTTCACAGCCATTATGTTTCAATTCATATACACCTTCCAAGTTTTCAGTGAAAATGTCCCTTTTCTAAGTTTTTTTATGACATAACAGTATTCCATTACATTCATATAAAAGAACTCATTCTTTTATATAACAGAAATTGATGAGCATCCCTTTAGTTTCCAGTTCTTTGTTACTACAAAGGTGTTGTTACAAGTATTTTTGCATATATCAGTTCTTTTATTCTTTCTTGCACCTTCTTGGAGGACTAAGAGTGCAGAATGAGACACATATTTTTGGATTTGACCAATGTAGGAATTTGTTTTGATCAGCTATGAAAGTTTGTTAAAAGGTTTTTTTTTTGCTTCTTTCTTTCATTCATACTTTGGGTAGAGTAGGAGATAGAAAGACTATTTTTGTTAATTAAATTAATTATGTTAATCAATTTCTGTTATATAAAAGAATAAAACCAAAATAACCCCTCCCTTAAACCTTGCTATTCCCTTTATATCTGTACTAATTAAAAAAAAATAATCAAAAAATAAAAAGCCTTAAAAGACAGTTTGGGATTCATTAAATAAAGGCACACTCACTAGATAGGCTAGGTTTGGTTTGTCACTAGGAAATGAAGCGAAGAATCCCAGGCTTTTGCCTCCAGAGTTGCCAAGAGCTGGAGAAAATTTCACATTACTCAGGGGAGGGATAGGCTAATACTAAAAACATTACGGGTGTTAAGAGTGTCCACTACTAAGTAAATTTCTGAGTCCCAAAACAGTGACACAGCTTTTAAAACATTTTCCTGAAGTGATTGACTAGGACTGCTGCATAGATAAAAACACAAGTAGCTTACTTGCTCAACTTCAAAGAACATGGGGCTTTCAAGTCAGTTGGTGGCTCAGTGGATAGAGCACTGGGCCTGGAGTCAGAAAGACTTGAGTTCAAATTAGGTCACAGACAACTTACCAGCTGCGCGTGTCCCTGGGCAAGTCATTTAATCTTTGTTTCCCTCAGTTCTTTTTAACTTAAAAATGGAGAGAACACTGGCACCTACATCTCACGATTGCTGTATATAATCAAAGGAACTATTTATAAAAGTGCTTAAAATAATGCCTGGCACATAGACCCTTCATAAATTATTATTTCCTCTCCTTTCCCACGTTGAGGAATGATGGGCTTTTGTAGATAGTCTTTCAAATCCATGACAAAATAAATTGGGTCATTTGTGTTGAAACGTAACTGAAGCCATTACAGGATTTTCCCCAATGTGAGTTTAAATATTACCTTGTCATAGTTATACTTCACTAAATTGGCCAAAAAAAGATCACAGAAGGAGAGATGAAGGAAATCTCAGAGCCCAGTGATTCCAGCCTCTTGCCTAACATAGCTCAGGGAAACCAAGGCCTGGGATGTATATCTGATTTGCTCAGGTTTCAGCAGAACTAGGATTTGAACGCAGGTCCTCTTTCCACTGAACTATGCTGAGCACTAGGGATGTGTGTTAGACAAGAAATTATAAGAATCAATCCTTTTCCCTTGAGGGGCTTAAAATGTTATTGGGGAAATAAGGCAAAACTCTTTCAAAAGGAAAATAATAATAAATGAGTAAAATATAATAGATAACAATAGAAGAGATGCTTTCATGACACTATGTACCAATGATCTGATAAGCAGTACTGGCAATAAGGGCTTTGAGCCCCAATCAGAGAGAAAGAAAGAAAGAAAGAGAGAGAGAGAGAGAGAGAGAGAGAGAGAGAGAGAGAGAGAGAGAACGAACAGTAGCTCTCTCTGGATCATCTGGGCTGGAGGGATCATTTGTACACTTATATCAAGTGCAGAGATAATTTATCATAGTGGCTGCTAGATGATGAAGTTTACCTCATTTTCCTCATTTGCAAAATGGGGATAATAACAGCACCTACCTCAGAGGGTTGTCATGAGGAATAAATGCTTAGTATAATGTTTGGCATCTAGTAGGCACTCTATAAAAGCTAACTACCATCATCATCATCATCACTATTATTATCATCCCATACTAGCCTAAGTCAGGAATTGCTGCCTAAATATGTACACTCTGAATGGCCACAGGTGCCTTACTTGGGGTCTACTCCTATTGTAATTCAGACCAGTATGAATGGCTCCAAATACACTCACTATGATAATGAAGTGTTAAAACAAGCAGACTCTCAGTGGCCTGAAGTGCTCTTAAATATTGATTTGGCTTTTAAAATGGCTAGGTTCCACTGGGTTGTTACCTTAGGAATTGTTTTGTGCTTATTCATTGTGACCAGAAGGCAAGTAACTAGGTCCTAATAAGTACATTTCTGAGAGAGACATTACTAAACTATTTATGTCATTCACTTTTTGATGTAATCAACTGACATCTTCATGGTCAGAATTCTGTTTAAAAGGGTGTAAAAAATCATACTCAAGGAAAAGAAATGACTATGCAGTGATAACAATGTGAAGCAATTTGCAATATTAAATTTACTTCACTGACCCTAATAAAATCAGGTTTACTTCTAAGGGAACTTAAGACAAAATGAGCTAAAATCTCCTGCTTAGGTACAAGCCAAAGATAATGAGTAAGAAATAAGTCTGAGATTCTCATCATGGCCACGCAGGTGTAATAGTTGTACAAATAGTTTCTCCGAACATTTTGAAGATTTATTTTTACATAACCTCAAATGTGGAGTTAATCATTCTGATGTCACTGAATACATGACATCTTAAATAGGAGACATGCACAAGCTGCTCTCCTTTGGGCGTAGAGAATAAAGGAATAGGGTTCTTGAACAATGATGCTAGGATTTTATAAGACCAATTGCTGTCCCAGACACAAAGAGGAAATCCCTAAGATAGAACAGAAGAAGCTACAACTTCAGTGGAAATTGAAACAAATAAGGAAACTATAGAGTCATTAAAACTTGCCTTGGTATCAAGATTTAGGGTCTGAAAGAAATGAAATCAGTACAAAAAGAAATTCTCCCATGCAAGTGAGAGTATGTCAGTAGAATATATGAAAATATGAGAATTCTATGGATAAATCAGCTATACAATAGTCCAGTAGAATATGAATATCTTGAGGAAAGGATTTTTTGGGAGGCAGGGATGGGGAGGTTAATAGTTGGATCTTTAAGGTCTAGTAAAGTTAAGTACTTAATAAAAGTGTTTACCAAATTGAATCAAGGGCTGGGAAGAAGGGACTGACTATATTTATGCTTGTTTGCTGAAAGATCTTTGGAATAGAATTGGTAATGGAATGAGCAGATGAACAAAAGAAGAAAACATATCAATTCTGCACTTTTTAAGGTAACAACAGCAAAATCTCATCAACTTATGGGACACAGAGGATTCAGCTGAGCCCAGATATGATCTCTGATATTGAGGTCAGAGGAATAGGTGGTGTTTTTTATCTGTGCTTATTTTTTACACCCCTACTAGAGACCACCTATCCCTATTTCCTGAAGAATAAATGTTGTTTTGAGGTATGCAATTTTTGAATAGAAATCAAAAATTTTAGTTATTCTTCTTTGGGGGAGGGGGCATGCACTGATTGCTACATGATAAAGTTACCAGCTACAGGACTTTGAAATGTAAGAAAGAGGAGGGGTTTTGATTGTGTGTGTGTGTGTGTGTGTGTGTGTGTGTGTGTGTATGTGTTTTTCTATGTGGATCACAGGGACAAGAAATGAGATAAGGGAGTTAATAGAGAATGTCAAGAAAATTCTTCCCAAAGGGAAGGAGTAAACCCATTAATGAAGTCAAACATAATTAAACCATGGACTAGAAAAATACATTTTAGTAATGTGGCCAGGGCATTTTCTCCATTTCTAATTTGTATCAGCAATATTGTTCACAGCTGTGATAAGACAGAACCACTAGACACAGTAGTTGTTTCAGAGGTCAATATGTCGGTCCCAACAATTGTTTTGGAGAGATAGCAATAGCTCATGGCATTAGTCTGCATGAAGGGTTACATTGTATATAGGGTTTATAAAGTTTCATGAGGCTTCAAGCACTATTTTATAATGAAGGTACTTGCAGAAGTCAGTATTAACAATTATCTCAGTGGTGACCATTATCTATGTGACCAGGTATCATTTACAAAGTTACCATCAAGTATCCTTCCCAGGCCCTTATGGCTTGAAAGTCTTAATATCCTTTTCATTTTCAAGAATGGTAGAAAATTTAGGAAATCAAAATTCAAATTAACTTGACCCCAAAAGCACTTTGGGGCTTGACATATATGATAGAACCCATAAATGCTAATCCTAGGAATCTTGGGGTATGGAATGTCCTAAGGATATTATAGCAATAATTTAGGATCATTTCACAGAAATCAGAAGAAAGTATTTTTGCACTGAAAAAAATCATAATTGATATACATAGCAAATATTTTGATATATACCCAATGTAAAATTTGATATTTCAGGGGGCAAATAGCATTAACATTAACATTTTTTATTGGAACCAATTCCTATCTCATGAAATCTATTCCTATTATGATGAAAAATTGTTTGGGAAATGATGCAAAATGTTACATTCATTTATCATGGTTTTTAATACCCTTTAGTACACTAAGATTTCTAGGGACTTACAAGAGAGTACAATCTATCTAGAGAAAAAAGAGAATAAATTATCTCATGAGATGGAAGTATTCAAAACGAAGCACTCTGCCACCAGAAGTAGTGAAACCATCCATAACAGGGAAATTCACTAGAATTGTGCTAGAAATTGGACTAGAAAGAGCCTCTTTCAACCCTAACTATAATGTAAGCTACCTGAGGGCAAAGTACTCTTTTGTTAATTGCCTTTGTATTGTCAAAACCCAGAATATAATAAATCTTTGTTGAAATGGTTTGTATAAAACAAATATCACTATGTGAGAGATTACTCTATAAAAGTACTGCCTAGGCAAGAAGATGTCAGTGATACCAGTAGCTTACCTCAATCCAGTGTACAGTTCTCTTGACTGTCCCTGGGTTCTGGAAATAATGTTCAGATCTCATGGCTACTAAGGATCCATGAGTTTTAGGTTTACAGTGATCTATCTCCCTATCTATCCTGACAAAAGTTTGAAAGTAAAATTTCTTTTGATCTTACTTCTGCTGATACACATTTGCTGTTTTTCTAAAGGAACCAAGAGAATGCGGACTTGTGACTGAATCAGTACAGGGGATTTCTGGGTAAAGGAACCATTTCTATCCACTGTAAGTTGTCACCTTTCTTGTGCCTTATAATTTTAGCAAGTTTCCGAGGGCACTGAGAGATTCCATGACTTGCTCATTGTCCAACAGCCATTAAATATCAGAGACAAGTCGTGAACTCAGGTCTGACTCCTAGGCAGCCAGCTCTCTATCTTCTACTCCATGCTGCTTCTCCTAAGAGGAAACAAATAAATGAAAAAAAACCCAAAAGCACAGAAATGGATGTTTTATACTTTTGAGGTGCTTTCTGAAGAGAAGGAGGAGTTTGAATCTGTGGAACCAAATACCTGTCTACTCCTAAGGAATGCTGTAAGAAGCTTTCAGATGAAAGCTTACACAATTAAATGGCAAAGGAAGAAGTGAAGAGTTGTAATGGATGGTCTGTCAAACTCATGCCAACAATGGTGAGGTCTGTTGTCTTCTCAGGGCATGTATTTGAGACATAACAGAGAATGAACTGAAGTTGGTTCAAACCCAGTTTCTTAAACTGTGATTTGTGGGGTTTCATAACTGAATTTGGGAGTTGCAAAATTATGATTTATTATCAGTAAATGTTTGATTTGCATGCCTGCTTTATATACCTATACACCTGAGATCACGTAAAAATCTCTCAGGTGAAAACGGGTTATGAGTGAAAAAAGGTTAAGAAGCTCTGGGATAAAGGAAGCAAAGGCCAGCAAATGTGGTTTTATTTTTAATGCTATATCTAAGGAAAGAGGAGGAACTGAGAAGGAACTCCTGGTTCAGGGCAGATAGGCCAATGATAACTCAGAAGAATGAGAAGGCAGAACCGTATCTGCTGTTTTCTCTGGCATGAATGACCTCTGGGAGTAGAAATGATAAAAACAAAAATATGTAACAGGTGCATGATATCCAAGGTAAGTAAAATGGAAATAAAAGAACATAATTACCCCTGACAAATTCAAATCACCTGACAAAAAGAAAGACATCCTTGGATACTGAAAGAACTGGCAGATAGAATATCATTGTCAATGATACCTGCAAGATTGTGAAAAACAGGAAGGATATCACAGTACTTGAGAAGGCAATTTTCCTTATTTAAAAAAAGGGAAGAGATTAGAATCTACAAATTATAGAGCAGTGTCCTTAATTCCTGGGAAAACTGAAGGACATATTATTAAAAATGTGGTTATTACACATCTAGAAAGAGAAACAGTGATTATTAAAAAAAAAAAGTCCAGAATGACTTCACCAAGAACATATCAGGTTAGACTAATCTTATTTTCTATTTTTGACACTTTCATTAAATACCACATAAGTCTGGTTTTGATTTGGATTCCTTCTTATTCTCTCTCTATTCTAGTATTTGGTGATCTAATCAGCTTCCAGATATTTAATTATCACTCTTTATGTAAATCACTCCCAAATGTGAATCTAGCCTTAGTCTCTCTCTCCTGAACACCATTGTATATTTCAAACTACAGGCATCTCAGAGGAGCTACTGGCACATAGTAAGGGCTTAATAAATACTTGTTCATTAACTGACTTATTATAACTCTCTTAGTCTAAAACCGAATAAATACCAACCTGCCCTCCCATCCACTTTGCTTCTGTACTTCTCCATTTTGCTGTCCCTTCTCTGCTCCCTTTTCAGCTTCTTTTCATGTATTGTGTTTCCTTGATAGAATGGAAAGTCTTTGAACACAGGGGCTATCTTTTCTTTTTGCGTGCTTGTGTCTGCACTTCTAGCACTTACCACAACGCCTGGCACAGAGTAATCACTTAATAACTGCTCTGCCTTGCTTCTTGACTTTAGCAAACCTCTTCACAGCCTATTCTCAAAACTACTTTTCCAACCATAGTATATATTACTCTCTGCCTTCCTGCACTCCACAGCTGGATAAAAATGGCTTCTTTGTGATTCTTTGTACACAACACTCCATTTTTCATTTACACCCTTTTGAATTGTCCACTATGACTAGAATGCTTATCCTTCTTGTCTTGGTCTTCTAGAATCTCGTGTTTCCTTCAAAACTTTGATCATAACAATTTCAAATGGAGCCTTCCTGATTCTCAGATGATAGTGCCCCTTATCTCATTTACCTTGTATTTAATTTATATGAACTTATATGCATTTGTTATCTCCCCAGATTGAATGGTAATTTCCTTCACAGTGAGGAGTTTCATTTTTTTTCTTAATATTTTCAGCACTAAGAACAGTGCCTTGCACAAATTAGGTGTTTAACAAATGCTTGGTGATTGAGAGATCAAAGCAATGTTTTCATCATAGGTTACCTATATTTTAGCAAAGTACTTACTGGATAAAGAATCTAATAGTATTTTAATGAAAAAGAGGGAGAGATGTGGACTACATGATAATACAATTAGGCAGATTTAGAACTGATAGAATAACTAGGCTCAAATAATAGTCTTTAAAGGTTCAACGTCAACTTGGCATAGGTTTCTATTGGAATGCCCTAGGAATCTATGCTTGGCCTAGTGCTATATAAGGCTTTTATCAATGATTCAAATAAAGGCATAGATGGAATACTCATAAAATTTATAGGTAACTTAAAACTGGGAAGAACTTAGGATCTCCAAAAATTCTGACCCACTAGAGTATTGAGCAAATGAAATTCTACAGAGAAAAATGGATTCAAAATTGGGGTCCAAAAATCAACTCCATAGATTAAAGACAAAGAAAGCATGACTAAATAGCACTTTGAAAAAAAATCTGGGATTTTTAGTGGATTGTAAACTCAATAAGAGCCAGCAATGTGAAATGACAGCAAAATACTCAGCGTAACATTGGGTTGTATTAAAAGAGTCACAGCCTCCAAGAATAAAGAAGTACTATGGGACTACTCTGTATTCTCCTCAGATCAGACCTCTTCCCAGGTATTGTCTTTTATTCTAGGCTCCTGATTTTAAAAGGACACTTCATAAGTTGGAGAATGTCCAGAGAAAGTCATCCAGGATGTTTGGGTCTTGAGTTCACGTTATATAAAGACCAGAACTGGATGTTTTAGCTCGGAGAAGAAAGACTGAGGATAAGAGAAAGAAAGCTGTGTTCAGGTAGCTGAAGCGTTGCCAGATGGAAGAAGGATGACACTTGTTTATTTTTTCCTCAGAGGGCAGGAACAATGGGTAAAAATTGCAAAGAGGCAAATTCATATTTAGCATCAGGATGAACTGATAGCTGTCCAAAAGTGGAATAGGCTCTTCTGAGGAGGTAGTGAATTCCCTCTCATCAGAGGTCACTAAGCAGAAGCTGGAAGATTACTTTTTATGCTATAATGGGGATTCCTTCAGTGTATGTGTTGGGTTACATGGCCACTACAGTAATTTTAAACTCTAAAATTTTGAGATTTTGCCTTCTTGGCTCCAAGCCTAGTATCTGGTACCTGAAGTGTAGTAAAAATTTTACTTTTCTGTTTGTAACCTCAGTGTCAAGGACAGTACTTTGCACAATAGTAAGTACTTAAATTTTTTTTTCATTCATTTAATTGTATCTCCTAATAGAAGTCATGGTCATAGTCAGAGACATTGACTTTATCGGCACAACTTATGGGACATCTAGTCCCCAAGTCCCCTTAACTCTTTCAGCAGTAGGAAAAAACCAAGAAAGGAAATAAGCATTTATTAAGCACTGACATGTGCCAGGTACTATGCTAAGTGCTTTATAAATATTCTTTCTATTTGAAAGAAGAACAAAGAAGTCATTTTGGCCCAACTATGGAAGGCACAAAGGCACTATTATGATCCCCAATTTACAAGTGAGGAAAACTCAGGCTGAATAAGGTTAAGTGATTTGTAGAGGATCACTATGTATCTGTGAGTGGATCTGAAGCTGGATTTTTCTGGTTCTGGACTTAATACTCCACTGTGCCACCTGGTAGATACTCTGGGTGCCATCTGGGAATTTGAAATGGCGTCAGATTGCTTCTACCATCATGAAAAGATCCTATCTTTTCCTTTTTCAAATTCTGAACTGCCTTTTGGACCACGGACCTCATTTGCCTATTTGGGGAGAACCTTCAGTTTGAAGCTTTCATTATCAGTAGAGATGAATGAAACATCTGAAGTTTAAGAAAGGAGCAAACCTTTCTTCCCTAAACTTACTGGCTCCAGTTCTTCCCTAGGTTCTCTTTGACTCAAGCACCCCAAGGGAGAGGTGTTGCTTTTTCTCCAGGTCTTTAATTACATGCTCATATTACATGACATTTTAAACATTCAGTGACATTACAGAATGTATCATTCATGTCCACAGTAAAAGGAGGCTGTTTCTTCACACACTCTCTGAAGCAAAGAGAGGTATGAGCAATAAACTCATGACAATGGAGTATTTTCACAGAGCTAACCCCACACTAGATTAGCTGTAACTGTTTAAAGGCCTTACACACCCCAGTGTTACCTATAGAAAATATTATCATGGAATCACAGGATGTCAGATTGGAAGGCTTCTTGGCATCAATTCAATTTAACCCATGCACAAGAAAGAATCCTGCCTACCATAAAAGAACAATGCTTTGCTTGCAGACTCCCAATGAAGGGGAAATTCTTACCTCCCAAGGCAGATCAGAGAGCTCCAAATGTCAGTTTTCCCTGATTTTAAGTCTGAATTTGCATCTTTCCAATTTCCATCAATTGATGTTAACTCTCCCTAATGGAACAAAGTATTACATGTCCATACACCCTTTTTCATAAGATAAGCTTGCAGATACCTGAAGAAAGCTCTCATGTCATCTCTGAGTTTTTTTTTTCTCCAGGATTAACAGCCTTATATGGCATGGATTTGAGAACTTAACCATTCTGGTTGTCCTCTTTTGCATATTTTCCAGTTTTTTCCTAAAACGAAGAGCCTGGGACTGAACACTACTTCAGAAGTGGTTTAATGTTCCATGAATTGAATATTTGGAAGTAGGAAGTGGTTTTAATAATTAGAACTGAGATAAAATATTACTGGAATTTTTTGTACTATAAGACCCATATCTAAAATATAAAGCTGAACATAAGACATCTAATTATCCCTCTATTTTTTCTTTCACCTAGGCTGATGATTTTCCTCGGGATTAAATATTGCTTTTAATTTTATTCTTTGTAAATAATGTACATATTATTGCATTTGCCTCCCAATACATTCACATTATCTTCAAGTACAAATCTTGTCTCTCATGCTTACTATCTCTTGGCCCAGCGCCTCCCTAGATCTCAGTGTATAAACTGTGTGACTTCCCAGGAGGACAATGGTGTCATCAAAGAAAAAAATTCTAAAGTTGGGAAAGAAATGTTTATGAGAAAGATGAAGAGTTTGGACTTACTGGATTGAAGTAATGGCAGGACATTCTCATGGCTATCTATTTTGTTTTGGTATACTTGGTACCTGTTCTGATGCCTTATATAAAGTAAGTGCTAAATTACTGTTCGATGAATGTATTGTCTTAGCAGGCAATTTAAAAAATCAGGTGTAAAATAGGTGCTAAATATATGGGTTTGGGAATCATCTGCTTATTAGTAGTAAGTGAGATTATTGGAGAGACTGATATTATTTAAGGGAGGATAATATGAGGGAAAGCAAAGGACAAAGCCTTAGGGAAAATTCACACTTATGAAGTAAGAGAAAACGATGAAGTAGTAAGGAGATGAATAGTCAGATATCCCCTTTCCAGTATTTATCATAGTGCCTATGACATAATAAGCATTTAACAAATACCTGTTGTGTAAGAGAAGAATCAGGACAAAATTGTATCACAGAAACTAAGTCAGAAGGAAGTATAAAAATAATGGATGTACTTCATAATGTTGAATGCTTGAGAATAGGTCAAAGATGATGGAAGATCCCATTAGATTTGGCAAACAAGAGACTATTTGTGACCTTAAAGAGAAGTCTTTCTCAGTATGACCCTGTAAAGACTGCTTACCATAAAGTGTAAAAAGTTCTTTAAGCAGAGCAGGGTCCATAAATCACCTGCTTTGCCACCACCTCACTCTTTAGAAATTGGAAAGAGAAAAACAGAAATGCTTTATTTTATTGATGGTGAGCCAGGTGGCACCAGACATTCTTTCCAGATGGACTAGGCATTGAGGAGAGAACTAGAGTGATTAGTCCTTTTTACTTTGGCCTCCTTTCAACTCTAGTCTCCTATATCATAATCCAAGGGGGACTCAATGCCTCCTCCTAGTCAATCTGCTCCAGACAGCTGGAAAAAAAAATTCTGGTTGAAAATCTGTGGGATAGATGAAATTGCTGCTCGTTTTCTTTCTTTCTTTCTTTCTTTCTTTCTTTCTTTCTTTCTTTCTTTCTTTCTTTCTTTCTTTCTTTCTTTCTTTCTTTCTTTCTTTCTTTCTCTACCTCTTTATTTAGATTACATGCATAATATATATGTGTATATGCATATACCCATACACACATATAGATACACACACATATATTTGTTTGGAATCATTTCAGTGTCTCTGAAAAAAACAACCCACCACCACAAAGCACATCTTCTCTCCTTTGAGATGACCTCACCTTATACATCAACTAATCACTTGGAATTAAATGTTAATTGTCTCAAGCTAAGTGAGAAATTTCGGGTATGTTTGATATAAGCATAAAGTATTTGTATTTTTCTAAATCAATATTGTCATAAGTCCTTCATTCAATTACCATTTAAAATTTTCTTGAAAGACTTTATAATGAGGCTCACTAATAATAAAAAGATTCTAGTTCAAGTATAAGGTAATCCCAAAACAGATGTACATAAGCTGCTTTTTAACATTTTTTTAAAACAAGCTTATTGTATCCCACCTACTGAGAGGGAAGCAGTAAAACCTATAACCAGTCCCTACAATTTCATTTTTAAAACATCTTCATAGACTTTTTTTGAGAATTTTAGTTTAGTTTTGTCTACATGGCTCCATTTTTAAAAGAATCCTTTCTTTTCCTTATTCAGGACAAAAGCAATCTTCCTAAACACTGCGATAGTCTAGATTTGATCCTATGCCACAATTCACACTAGTTTAGTCACTTGAAACCAATTTTCAACCTTTTGATTTAAAAAAAGGCACAAAATAGGTTAGGAATAGTATTAAAAGAATAAAAAACCAAGACCACCTCAGCTGTCATTTTTCAAGGGCCTGATTTTTCTTTTCCACCTGAAATAACAAACTGATGAGCTGTACCAATATAGTTTTCTAGTGTACAAGTCTAACAGGAAAATGCTTTTCCCCCCTTCATTTCTCTTGTGTTTGAAAAATATACTACACAGTTTGGCAATAGAACTTGGAAAGCCAGATCAAAAGACAACATAGAAGCAAAGCCTAATGGAAAGAGTGTCACTGTTATCTTGAAGGAAACTTCGGCTGTATTTTGAGTTTGGCCTCTGACTGGCACATGAGCCAATCATGTTCTCCTGATTGAGCTGGGATAAGTAATGGATGGGGAAAGGTTCTGAATAAATCAAAGAAAAGTCATTAATGAATAAGGGATTTTTATTATCATCTTCCTAGGTTGGAAGTGTAGCCTCTTTCAGTGCTATGCAAGTAAGAGGAGAGGGAGCCATTGGCACAGCTTTTAGAGGGAATTAAACTCTAGATTTTACCTTTGTGTTTGTGAAACTATCATAAAAGATCACTGAATGCCAGAGCTGGAAGAAACCATCTGACTCACTGGCCAAAATCAGTGAGTCATATAACATTTTATAGTTATTTCTTCCACATGGCAACTTTCCCCTCATGGTTTCTACATAGTATGAGTCAGCATAATAAATCAAATGGGAATTTTTGGGAAGTTTTGCAGAAGCTGTGGATGACATATGAAACCAACAGACAAGAAAATGTTTAGAAATTCAGGGATTAATTATATATATATATATATATATATATATAAACACATGTAAATAACATGTATATACATATATTGTATAATATCAATATAATTTATCTTTTAATACCACAAATATACCTACACATTACAATAAAGTACAATAAACATCCTGGAAAAAATTCAGACTTCTCCTCTAGTACAAAGGGAGAATCAAAAAATTTTATGTGGATTTTTTTAGATCATGGAATACTGCTCCCCTAAGTCCTGAGATGTGGAAGGGATAACTGTACCAGAAGCAGCAGCATTATTTTTACAATCTGCTATAGCTCCCTTCATCCTGCACCAACAAATCAATCCATTCTATAGAAAACAAGAAGGGAAAAAAGATGGGTGGCTTATCCCAAGTTCAAAATAGAAGTCAGTAGAGATGTTAGCTAGCACTCAGGCTTTTAATTCAAGGAAATGGCTATTCTTGTTTCCCTTTTCATTGCTATCATGGGCAATGGCAAATGAAATGGTCTAATGCTGATGTAAGCACTGTACCATCTGTGCTTTGTGAGTGATCTGAGAAGTGATCAACACCTCAAAATCCCCATATGTTAATCTGGCAGTGACTGCCCCAGAGCTAGAGGTAGAGCAGGCAGAATTTCATGGCCACTTGCCTCCTTGCAAGCCATGCTGTGGAAGTGTACACCCAATAAACTGGGACGTAACATAGGATGTGTGAGTCAGCAGTAAATGTGAGGGTTTTCTAAGTTTCCATCTTTCTGCTCTTAAGCTCCAGGTTTTTCATACATATAATTCCCATCTGTTAAAAAAATAAGGGGGAGGTGATGGTGCTTGCGCACTGATTCTGTCAACTGATGAGGAAGGCTTTCCTTACGCGAGGGCCTGGTCTGGCTTACTCTGGCTCTCTTTGATGTTCTTGTGTTGTCTTGAGAAGCTCTGGGACATAATGACTGCAGGCTTAACACTGACATCAGCAATGACTCAGGATACGCTTCTGCTGGGAAGAGGAGTGCTTCCAGGATTTCAGATTGTGAGGCTGTGAAGTAAGCGTCCTGTCTTTGGAGAACTATGTGTCATCTCTGGCAGCAGAACAAGGTGTTCACGACTGACTGCCAAACACAGAGGAGGCGGAGAAATCTAGCAATGACTGCCCTGGTCATATCCAGTTTCCATGGTACACCCAAACATACTTTTCCACACCGATGCAATAGGGCAGTGAGAAAAGGAAGTAATGTCACAGATGTACCCAGGGTGTAGGTCACTGAGAACTATGCTTTTTTGGGGGAGGTGGGTGGGGGAATCATGGCAATTTCCCAGCATTTGTTTTGAATGTGGTACTATATAATTAAGAAAGCCTTATATTCATTGCTTTAAAAAATTTAACAAATCAATTTGAGCATTCTGAAAGTTAGTTGATATTATTTTTGAGGTTAGAGATTTTATTTGTTAAATTTTAGGAGAGTCCAAACAATGGTGACTGAGCCTCACCAGTTAACTTTTTTTTTAGATACTCTGTTTTCTGATGCCATTTTTGTACATTAAAATCACAAACATTTGATTAGGTAATTTGGCAGGAGTAAAGGACTTCAAAAAAAAAGAATATAGTGAATTTCTTTTTTCAATAGTAAGGTCCTCCAGATAAATATGTTTGCAAGTGACACTGTATTAATTACATGAAGATCTGGGACTGCAGATGCTCCTCAATGATATTTATAATCACTCAAAAGAATTTTCCCTGTCTGAATAGGACAAATTAAGTGGACAGAATATGCCTTTCTGTTCAGACTATTATATACCTTTGGATGGATCACTTATGGAGCCATTCCATTAGCCACTGCAAATAATCAGTGAATTGGGTCCAGAATGAAATAGAAGAACAAATCAGATTGTCTTTAGAAAACTGCATATTGTTTTTAATGACTCCAAGCTTTTATTGGGTGATTTAGATCTGTAAATCATGAAATAACAATCTCCAAAGTACTGAAGGGCAACTGAGAAGTGCACAACTAGTATGAGTAGGCTGCATGTCATTACAAGTGAGAAAAAGTGTAGGAAAACCAGTGTAGAGAATGTTGTCAGAGAAATGCTTCAGTCATGGAGTGAAAGCAAGAACTGACTGACAGCATTTGAGTCCTCACCCTGAGCATTTGTGGAAGCATAGGAAAAGAGTCACAAAAAATGGGCAGGCATGAATGAGTTGTTATTTG
Source organism: Antechinus flavipes (assembly GCF_016432865.1). Classification (NCBI taxonomy): domain Eukaryota; kingdom Metazoa; phylum Chordata; class Mammalia; order Dasyuromorphia; family Dasyuridae; genus Antechinus; species Antechinus flavipes. The sequence goes on from NC_067401.1 coordinate 261,583,604, forward strand.
CATCACTGAAGATAGCACTCATATCAGAGTAGAACATGTGGTAGAAAAATAGAGAAGCTGAAAACTGTTCTGGAGAATCTGTATAAGATGGGTCTCTGATTTCATCAGTGCATTTATCCTTTCCAATAGTGCAGGTCACATGCCTCTTTATCTTCTGGGGTTTTTATGTATGTTTCATGTATGTTTTTGATGTATGTGGACAAGATCATGTTTTCATGCCTTCTTATTCCTTCTTACACTAAAGAATCAAATGTTTTATAAAATAAGTAAACAATTGTAAGCCAACTGTTCCCTTCAACTACTTTTGTTGAGAATGCCCTCACATCTATCAAATAAAGATTTTATGGAGAAATAATAATGAGGGTCTAGTCCATTGAACATGTACAGTTTGCCAACACATATGGAAACTTTGCAGAACTTCCTTCTATAACTGTGTACAGTTGATCAATGGTCAATGTGTACAATGATCAGTTCTACTTTAGAGCATGATTAGGTGAACTTTGACATTTTCTTGTCACTGTATGGTGATAAAAGTGCCTTTTATGGTTGCAAAGCTACAGCCAAGAATGCATATGAAAAGCACCAACAGAAGAACTTAACATCTCCTTTCCCTGGTCACAAGTAAGGCAAGAAAAACTATAAGACTCTGTGGAGAGAGATACCTTGCACTACAACTAAAAGGTTTATCTTCTCAATAGGATTTCCATATGGCCTCAAACACATGGCATTTTTATTTCTTCTGCCTTTGTTACAGTTATCCTTTCCTGCTTCAAGTGAATGGGTATCAGACATGACAAATTTGTATGCTTTAAAAGGTCAGAAAGCCAATAGAGACGATCCAGCAATGGGCATTCAAAGCAGTCTGCTAGAGCTATAGCAGTTAAACATGGTGATCTTGTGTAATCCTAATGAGTGACCTGCTTGACTCAGCCCAGCAGACTCATCAGCCTTTGTCCTGGCAAGTAAGAGAGCAGTATATTCATTGGTTATGCAACAGCCAGATTTGGTGGTGGGGTAGATACCATTTCAAGTTTAAATTCTTTTCAGGGATCTAAGTGAAAGAGGAGAACATGCATTGGAATAGGAAACGTTTTTTGTATTTTAGGTCTTGCTACATTTTCTTGGTAAATATCCTTTTGTTAAACTAACTGATGTTGACTGGTTATCAGTAATACTGAGGAGATATCAATGCAAAAATGGGGGAACACACTAGGATGGCAGTGTGAGAATGAATAACATTAGAAGCTAATGTGCCAATTAGGGTGGGTTAGAATAACAACCTCTACAGCTTATATATAATGTGCTATAGAAGAAAAAGCAGAAATATGGCTGGGAACTGCTAATATCTTTTTTCATTTCCATAAGTGTATTAAATATTCACATTGTAATAATTTAATAAATACATTCATATATTAAATGGACAAAATGTAAAAAAAAATCAAACCAAACCAAAAGACTCAGTCAATGCCATTCAAAAATCATCAATGAAATGTTTTTGTATACAAAGTCAATCCTAGACCTAGAGACACAAATTTTTTTTTAAATGGCACAGTCCTTAATCTCAAAGTGTTTTATATTCTTTCTTTTTAGAAGAAGGTGATGAAACTTTTAAAAGGAATTACTTGAGTGAGTTATGTGTGGGAGTACATTTCTTGGTACTACTAGTATAGATATAAAATTGTGTAAGCAAGGTCTAAAAAACCATATGTTATGGGTTGTAGAGGAGATTGGTGCATTGGGAGGGACGCAGAACTTAATGCCTTAGGAAGTCCCATTGAAGATTCCATGTTTTCATGCAAGAATAAATGATCAAAACAGCATCAGCCATCAGATTAATGGGACCAAGTCTGAAAAGTTTATAAAATTAGAGGGGAAAAAGGCTCCAAGGGAAAAAAAAATATTGAGAGGATTTGAGTTGCAAAATCTACAGAGAAGTCAATGCCAAAGATTGGCTAAACAACTGTCTTCAAGTATAGTAAACAACAACCATTGTAGTCCTATGATACTATACAGTCTTTGAGCAATTATAGGTTATTTTCCACTGGGGTAACTACTAAAAAAATACACTGATATTTTAAGACTCTGTATTTTATGCTACATATACCATATGTAACACAGAGACTTTTTGTATGATATACATAGTGCTTACAAGCATGATCTCATTAGATTCTTACAAAAGTCATATGACATAAGTAACACTATTATTATTTGCATTTTACAGATGAGAAAACCAAAGTTTGGAGGTGTTAAGTGACTGATCCAAAGTCACACAGCTAATAATTAGCAGAAGTGAGGATCAAGCCCTTAAACTAAATGCTAGTGAAGAAAGGAAGAAAACAAGAATTTATTAAATATTATATGCCTCCTGGGGACAGCTACATGGTGCAATGGATAGAGCACTAAGCCTAGAGTCAGGAAGATGAGTTAAAAATCTGGCCTCAACCAATTGTGTGATCCTGGGCAAGTCACTTAACCCCAATTTCCCTCATTTCCTTATCTGTAAAATGGGGACTAATAGGGAAGGAAATGACAAACCACTCCAGTATCTTTGCCAACAAAGCTACATTGTCCGTGTGGTCAAACAGAATCAGACAGAACTGAATAACTGAACAACAACAAAATGTGGTGCTAAGTGATTACAAACATCTCATTTGATCTTCACAAAAATCCTGGGGAGCAGGTGCCATTATTATCCCCATTTTACAGTTGAAGAAACTGAAGCTGACAAAGTTTAAGTGACTTACCAGGTGACATAGCTAGTAAGTACCTGAGATAAAATTTGAACTCAGAACTTCCTGACACCACTAATACTTTATCTATTGTATCACTTTGCCTCCAGATTTAAATTGATCAACAATTAACAATGATAGTAGGTCAAATGTATATAATGCTTTAAGAATTGAAGGGTTTCCAATCTAGATCCTAGCAACAACTCTCTGAAGTAAATCCATAGGTATAACCTCCCATTAAGGTGAGGAAACTGAAGTTGGAGAATTTGATTGAATTGTTTGTGGGCATTCATATCAGTAACCCATGTCTCTGCTGAGTCTCACTGCTCTTTCCACTATCCTCCCTCTCCAAGTACTTACTGTTCAGGAATTTATAATCTAGTTGAGGGAACCAATTGACACATGAACAGATATGAAACAATGTAATACTGACCTATTTGGTACAGACTAAGAAAAGCAGGAGCTCAGATCACACTGGGTAGCAGAACAGTTCCAGTGCTGACCCACAGGCAGAAAGTCAAATGCATTACAGAGTGACAGACTCTTATTAATAATCTGTCTTGCAAATTTTATGATCCTTGCTTTTGCAGGTGTAAATTATAATTTTTTCCTGGGTTTCTAGAAAAGGATTTAGCAGTAAGCTTTTGGGATTAATATCCCTTTCTGCCTGAAAAGCCCCCATCATACTTTCTTTCTTAATAATAACTATTTCATAAAAGGAAACATAAGTATAAAATCTTTATAGATTACTACTCAAACATTAGTTGGGAAACTTGGGTGCTAGCCTTGGTTGTGTTAACTAGCTAGCTAGTTAGCCTTAGTTAACTAGCTGTGTGATCCTGGAAAAATCACTTTGGGCTTCATCTGTAAATGTAAGGGATTGGATGAGATGCTTTTGAAGGTCCTTTTCAGTTCTAAAATTACACACACACACACACACACACACACACACACACACACCCCTTGTCCTGTATCAATCAATCAACAACCATGTATTAAATGCCTTTGGTATGCCAGGTATGAGTCTGAGCATTGGAGATATAAAGAAATATAAGCTATTTTTGCCCTTGAAGAACTTCCATTTCATGAGGTGCAGGGGGAAAAGGAGGGAGCCAGATGGCATGGACATGTATGTACATACGTACACACACACACACACACACACACACCCCAAGTAAGTTTTTGGGAAAAGATGAGGAGTGGAGAAGACATGAGTAGCTAAAAGGGATCGTGTAGATGGTGTCTTAAACTTTGAAAGAAACAGGAATTCTAAGAAAGAGGAGTTAGGAATTGTTACAGTGAAAATAATTAGGAAAATTATGTTTTTGGAACTCAGTTTGGAGAGATTTAAGTGAATGGATGACATCAATTCATAGGATAGGAAAGTTGAAGCAGGGAGCTAGTTTTCGTTCAAAATAACAAAATAGTGGTGATAATGTAGACAACTAGTTTGTAGATTCACAAATAAAACAAATTCCCGGAAACTAAGGCATGAGTGACTTTATTTGGCAGGAAGACTATTTCAGGAAACCAAACAAAGAGAGTAAAGAAGCACAAAAGTAAATAAGATTCCTAATGGCCAAAGTCACAAAGTCAACAGAGAAAGGGAACAGGAATCAGGATCATGACAATGGTTGGGTAGAAGCAGACATGGGTGCCTGTGGAGAGCCCCAGAGGTCACAGCATATTCTTTGCTGTCTGCTTCCCCCCAAAGTAAGACCGATATTCCCGTGTTAATTCAAGAATGAATGCCTCCAACTGCCATTGTTTCCAGGCTTCTGTCATTACAGAAAAGCCCAGCTTCCAAAGAGTCTATAAAAATCATCTTGCTACCCTACACTGGGCAGGAAGAGAATAGGGTTTACTCATCACCACGGTGACATACCAGACACCAGCACACTTTATCTGGCATATGGAGAGAATGAAATGTCAAAAGGCTTTATTATTGCACATGACCAGATAATTAGGCAATTAGCACTATTAACTGGTAGGGCACAATCATACATGCATCTATCTATCTGCAGGGAGGCATATCTCTCCCCTCGCCTTCTAAATGAAGTCTCTCAAGTATTTATTCTAATGCTGTTTTAATGCTAATCTCCACTTCCCCAAAAGGTTTCTCTCTCTCTCTCTCTCTCTTTCTCTCCCTCCCTCCCTCCCTCCCATCCTTCTCTCTCTCTCTTTTCTCTCTCTTCTCTCTCTCTCTCTCTTTCTCTCTCTCTCTCTTTCTCCTTCTCTTCCTCTCTCTCCCTCCCTCCCATCCTTCTCTCTCTCTCTCTCCTCTCTCTCTCTCTCTCTCTCTCTCTCTCTCTCTTTCTCTCTCTCTCTCTGTCAGTGGAATTCTAGTTTTATTTGGTCCAAATAAAACTGCTCCACAAAGACACACTTATTTCTAGGTGTCACCCCACCTCTTATTTTAAAATCCATATTTAATATACTGGTAGATTTCATTCTTGGACCCATGTCACTCACAAGATCAAAACAATCCTAGAGATACAGGCTCACTGCCTAACAGGAGGAACCAGGAGAGGGAGCACAAGAACATAACATATTTTTATATCTGGGTCATGAAGAAAGTGAGAGGAAGAGAATGTGCAAGGCAGAGGAGCAAATTGCTTCAATTTTTATGCATCTGGTGGACTTTTTTTTTAATTGGCAATTTGGAATCCATATTTTTTTTTTAACCACATGGACTCAATTTTTATGCAGTTTAAATTAAGCCCCAAACCTGGATAGCCATTTTTATTTATATTACAGATTGTCTGGGAGAACATTATTTCATAAATTGCCAAACTTGTCAGTGATGAATTATGTTTTATGGCCTGCCATCTTTTCCCTATTCCCTTTAATGTGCCTTCACCACTGGGTGGCATGGTCACAACAATGCAGGAGTAAAAATAGAAGGAGTGAGGAGCAAGGATGTAATCTCACTTCAGGGACTAACAGATCAAATTTAACACTTTAGGACTTAGCTGGATTAGGTTTATAGGCTGAGAAGTGATTTGTGCTATTTAGTATGAGACAGTGAAACCAAAGAACAATCATCCTGGTCTATGGGTTGGTGGAGGTCTAGTAGAGTGTCTTTGACAATATAACTCATAGCTAGAGAAGTACCAACAGTCAAAAAAAAAAGGTTAAAAAAGGGTCTGAAGGGCAGGGCTTTTATCTTCTCTTTATAATTCCCTCCTTGCTTGGAACAAGGCATTGCACACAATTGGTGCCAAATAAAATTCTGTGGAATGAATGAATGAACAAACTGAGGCAGCAGAAAATGAAAAAAGGTGCCAAACAAGAGTCTGCTGCAATCTATGAATTGAGAATTAACGTTTTGTATATAAAAATATAAAAAAATAAAAATGTATATAAAAAAGCTCCTGGTTTTCTATTTTCATTGCCATTTTCTCAACACATTGTACAGGAGCACAGGATCATCATGGATTTAAGAGCAAGAAGAGCTTAAGCTAATTTCCTTATTTTACCAATGGAAGCACACAGAGAAATGGAGGCTTGCTTACGGTCACACAGGATCAAGATTTGAACCAATTCCTCTGATTACAAATATGGCTCTTATTCTATTGTGCCATATATATAAGCCATATATTGTGCTATATAAGTGAGCAGGGAATGTCTTATATCTATTTTTTTGTACCTTCAAGGCTCAGAAAAACAACTTATACACATTAGGCACTTAGTAACTTCAACGTAGCATATTTGAAAGAGTGTTGGATATGGGGTCAGAGGACCTGCGTTCAAATCCTGACTCTCAAGTGACATAGACAAGTTGCTTAATTTTTCTAGGATTCTGTTTCCTCATATAAAACAAGAGTTGATTTAGATGATCTCCTGTTATTGTTGCTGTTGAGCCATTTCAGTTGTGACCAACTCTATGTGACTCCATTTGGGTTTTTTTTTTTTTTTTGACAAAGATACTTCTTCAGCTCATTTTACAACTGGGGAAACTGAGGCAATCAGGATTAAGTGATTTGCCCAGAGTCACAAAACTTATAAATATATAAGGCTGGATTTGAACTCAGGAAGATGTCTTCCTGACTTCAGGCCTGGTATTCTATCCACTGTGCCATCTACCTGCCCATAGATGATCTCTAATACTTTTAAAACCATGATCCTAAATATTTGTTGAACAGAATCTGTTGAATTTTATTTTATTGAATTTTTTTAAAAGCTGGATTCTATTTGTTCAATTAAAGCAAATTGCTCCTGATGAGTTGCTGATGACTTAAATGCATGAGTGTGCAAAGAGCCCTGTGTAATCTGGGTACGAATCTCAGTTTTGATACTGACTTGTTATGTGGTCTTGGGCAAGACTCTTCTCTCAAGATCTCAGTTTCCTCATTTGTACAATGAGGAGGCTGGTCAAGATGACTGAGAGCACTTCTAGGATTATCATTTTATGATTCAAATGCAACACCCACAAAACAAACATCTTTTAAAATGCTCTCTACAGTCTAAGCGCTAAGCTTTTACTGTGAAAGTTTCATTTTAAAGTCTCTCATGGCAGCCACTTAAAGGAAAATGAATCAAAGTCGAGAGACAGGAACTCCTGACTTATCATTAAAGCCTGGCATAGATAGTAAAATAAGCCTTTGCTCAAAGATGTGCTTCTTTTCAATGGCTATACACAGTGATCAAATTCAGAGCTTTAGTAAGTTAACCTATTATCAATAAATGGGTATAAGACTACAGTAGCTAGGGGATCAATTTCTGTGCTGCTTTAACTTGTTTATAATACAGATGTTAAGACATTTAGGAGTATAATTGTATGTGCCCATTAATATGTACCAACACTATAATTTTCTCTGTGTCAGAGATCTCACTCACAAAAAATAAGTAAACACATCAAAATTCATTGTAGCTTTTAGGGTAAGTTCTTCAAGGTTTAACAAGTCGATCTCAAGAGAGACCCTTCAAACAGTTCTCTTACACTTGAAATCTGAAGTGGGGAAACTGGAGTGGATGTATGTTTTTCTGGAGCAGTTCACAATAAGAAATACAGTACACACATACTTGCAACAAAAGCCAGTATATATTTATATAGTGACTTTTAAAGCAGACTAAAAATAACAGTCTTAACAAGAACTTCAAAAAGGCAAACAAACCCACGCAGGTTGTGGACTCTATTAAGGTGGGTTTCAGGGGAGTGACACTTTAGTCTTATTTTGGAGCAAGGTTAAATATACAGATTTTTTTCCAATCTCTATTTGAATATAACAATTTGGGGAAGTGGAAGTCACATAATTGAGTGTGAAAATAGAATGAGTTAGATAATCCTGTTGCTAACTTGTACTGTTTGTTAGATATTCCATGTTTTTCTTTACTCATTCCTTAAATCTACCTTTTAGATTGACTTCAACAATTTTCTCATTTCATTCCTTCCTATGTTGTTTTCTCTCTCCCTTTCTATTCAGAATACTTTTATTTAAATAGTTTTTCTTTCCTACATCTTCCACAGGATGATCCTTTTGAGTTTTTAAATACACTTTCTTTCTTCTTATACTAATATGAAGTTTTCTATACAAGGCCTCCTTCCATTAGTAATTCTGTTTGAATTTCATTTATATTCTTTTCTCTTCGTGACTCATGTGCCTCATTATTTCTTTTTGTGTTCTTTCCTCTTTGTTCTTCAATCTTTTACTGAAACTCTTTACCAAGCTTACTGCATCTTCTCCATTGTGGAAAGACTTCCTTTATGCAGTGGCTTCTATGTATCAGGAATAGAGGCAAAAGTGAAGCAAGTACTGTCCTTGAGGAGCTTGGAATCTAGTTGATATGTTTTGGCAACTGGTTTGTAACTTATAATTTAGAGAATCATTCTCCCTCTCTCTCTCTTGAATCTTCAGTTTTTCTTTATATACAGATTTCTCCCTTACTACTTTCAAACATGTCGAAGTCTTCCTTGTCCCAAGAAACCTTCATTCCTTCAAATTATCATTCTATATCTCTCCTCCTTTTCTCAGAAAAATTTCTTGAAAATGTTCCCTCCACATGTTGTCTCAGCTTCCTCTTCTTTCATTTAGTATATAATCTGTCCTTCCCTCCTTCTCTTCCCTCCCTTTGTTCACATAAGGTATGATACCCTTACCTACCAATGCTCTTAAAAGCTTTTTTTTTTCTTTTGGATCTCTGAACCCTTTCAAGATATCTTGGGATTTACTGGCTAGATTTCTTTCTTAAGGATCATGCCTTAAATCTTACTTGCCAAATCTCTTAATTTGCCAAATCTCTTAATTCTTTTTTTTCAGTCAGTTTTAATTTCTTTTTTCAGTTTTCAATCTTGTTGATCTGATGCATCTTGAACTGATGAATCTGATGCTACTAATTATCCTTTTCCTCCTAGATACTTTCCTATCTAGGTTTACACAGATTTCCTGGTTATCCTGTCTTATCATGCTTTTTCTAGTTAATTTTCTGGCTTATCATCCACAGTATGTCAACAATTTGTGAATGTTTTCTATGACTGAGAAATTTTCTTTAGTGAATCTCATATTCTCTTTCCATGGGTTCAACAATTATCTCTATGTAGATGACTTAAAGATCTATATATTCAGTCCTATATATCCAGGCTTAGTCTCCCCTCTGCACTTAATTTCCACATCACCAATTTGCCCAATGGACATTTCCAACTGGATGTTCTGGAGACATTTTAAATTCACCAAGTACTAAAACTAAACTCATTATCATTTCCCCTAACCCAAACATTTCTATTTCAGTGGAATGCACCACCATCTTTGAGTCTTTTAGAATCACAATCTTCTCCCCATTCAATCTCACCCTACACATTCTGTAAGTTGTCAAATATTGTTTGTAAGTTGTCAGTTGCCAAATCTTTATAACATTTTTTTCATCCAATTTCTTAACTTTATTTGCATGGCTATCACCTTAGTTTAGATTCTTATAACTCCCTTGCTAGATTATTGTAATGACACCCATCTAATCTCCTTGCCTCTCAAGTCCCTTCCCATTCCAACATATCTTACACACTTGTACCCTCCTTGAGCAAAGATCTGACCATATCACTCTCTTAATCACTTCAGTGGCTTGGCTCCCCAGTAGCTTAGGAAAAAATATAAACAGACTCTTCTCTTTAGTCTTTAAAGCCTTTCACAACCAGACCTAGTCTATTTTCCCAGGCTCCTTGGACATTATTTATCATTCACTCTGTGATCCAGACAAACTGGTCATCTTTCCTCATAATACTATACCAGCCGTTTCTATACTTTTGCACTGGTCATCCTTCATGCCTGGAATGTAATCCTTCCTCATTTCTGCCTCTTAGAATCCTTTTCTTCTACTTCATAGAATTCTTTTCTTCCTTCAAAATACAGAGGAAGCACCACCTTTTGCATAAAACCTTTTCCCTCATCCCCCAACTACTAGAATTATCCTTTCCCTAAAATTTTTATTTTGATACTTTTATCTATTTTTATCTATTTACTTGATAATCATTTTCTATATTCTTATATGTGGACTTGTTTCCCCATTAAAATATAAGTTCCTTCAGAGGAGGTATTACTTTTCTTTGGATCTGTATCAATAGAGCCCAGAACAGAGCATGACACACTGTATGATTTATTGATTATATAAAAGTTCAATAAATACTTGTTGATATGTTAAGACTAACTCTAATGTCACTACTGTGTTTCCCATCCTTTTAGTGCTCATTGAACATATTATACAAGTAGCAACAATATACTCTGTGTCTTTGAGAAAACTAACATTATTTCACATATGAATGGCAATCATCCTCAAAATAATCCTAAGGATTCATGGAAGGTCCATCATAATTCTATGAATACAGCTGTGAAGGGGGTAAATCCTTCTGAAAAAGTTAAGGGGAAGAAGAATGGTGAAGAAGAGTATAAACAAAGACCAAAGAAGGTCCCACCTCACAAAAGAGACCCTTAAAATTCTGGTCCTAGAGTGACTAAAGATGAGAAACTTGAGTTTTGCAGGTTCCTAATACTACTGATTGAGATTTACTCTTTGTTTGATAGTGTCACCAGAAACTGGTTAACCTATCCTTGCTTGGCATAGGACACAGATTAGAGTCTACATCCAAAAACAGACAAAAAATGAAAAAAATGCAGAGAAAAAAGAAAGCAATCCCTGGAACCAAAATTAAAATACAGGCAACTATTTAGTTCTTGAACACAGATTAAGTCTGTGATGATTGAGCTGTGGCATAGACAGGGAACAATGTAGTTCAAAGGCATCAATAAGACATTTGACAATATTAACTGGGATATTAATTTACTCGGGTAGCACATTTTTGGAATACAGAAGCCTCCCTTGAGGAGAAAACCAAATTTTTATGTTCTGAGGTGAAAACAGGGTCAGTTTAGCTAACCAACCAAACTGATAGGCTCTCACACACACACATATATGCCACCTCACATTTAATTGTCTCTTGGATGGTTCTCTTTTCCTCAGGACTTTAATGTATATCTGACTTAACGTCATACAAGTTAGAAAATTAACAGCTACTTAAATCCAATCCTTAATTCACCCTGTCACGACTGAATTTCACATATTCTGGAGTAGGCAAGTTTTCTTCCCTTCCCTGGCTACCCCCCCATTTTGAAGTCACTAGATAGAGGATGAAATGAGTTACATTATGGTGTCACAATGGAGTGAATTAAGGATGATCCCATAGCCTGAGCTTGGGAGCTCAGTGTGTGTGAAACAGAGAGAGAATGGCATACAGAAGGAAAAAGAAAAAAGAAAGAATTCAAGGCAGGATGCTGCTTACCACAGATTTCTATGGCTAGAATGTTACTGTTACATTAGAGTGCACTTAAAAGGTGGCAATATTGCCGGCAGTCATTGCTACAGCAGCTCTGGTATTAGTGGTATAAATAAACTCCCAAATAAACCTGGAGGAAAATATTAACCACAATTACCATAGTTTGATACAATAATAAGAACTTAAACTTTTTTATGAAAAAGAGAAAAAATAGTTTCTGTTTTTATTTACTGAATTGTCTCTGGGTTGAGTTATTTTAAAAAATATTTAGTATTATTGATTTCTGAACAATCCTATGAATCCCATACCTGATAAAACCAAACTAGCCACTCCTACTTTCCCCATTTTCAGGAACCACTTCATTAATTTCCAGTGTAACTTAATAGAAAATAATTCCCTTTAGTTCCATATTGGGGAATTAAATATATGAATTACAATGTAGGAAATATTCTAAAATAGGGCAGTCTTTTAGACTGACCAAATGGTTTTTATATCAAAATTTCAGAGCAAGTGAATCATTCCCTGTTTCCTGTTGCAGAACTTGATTAACTCTAGGCCAATAAATCAGAACATTGTATAGTTAAAAGGAAATTCACTAACTTGCTTTGGCTTTTTACCTTTCTTATCCACTGCTCTCAAGGAAAGAAGCTTCTTCTCTATTAGAAGCATCATTTTTCTTTTAAGGCATTCTCATCATGTTACTAGGTCCTGCTAATGAATGATGGACTAGACCAGCTTCTCTCCTTGACGACTTCAGAAAAATTGGGTTGGGCTTTTATTAACATAATTTGTCATTCTTCCACGAACAGTAAGATTTTCTCTTTGATTTGGAGCAAGGAGCTAAAACACACATGTGTGTTACACATAGCAGGGAAAGGTTGTACTATTATCTTGATGCTGTCCTATCATCTGTTAACTGGCACAAAGCATTTCATGTCTGTCATTTTCCTGGTACATCTAAGAAAAGTAGGAGGGATGTAATAAGATAATATTCCCCTGAAATATGCCCTTTTCAGGCAAATTCCAAAAGCTAACAAATATGTTCATTAGTGAAAATTAAGAAGAGAATACTCTTATATAGACTTGGAACATTTTACGAAAGATCAGTAATGATGTGCATTCTAAATTCCACCCTTTACATTTTGTGATACAGGTATGTTGCCCTGGTAAAAAAATTCAGTGCCATTAAGATTTGACCAAATGGATTAATTAATTTTTTCTTTCTCAGTAACAGAATGGGATAGAAATAATTTTATCTCATTCTTCCCTATTGCTGACTTTGAAGCACTTCCCAAAAACAAATAAATGAAACCCTTCTGAATGCCTTTTTTTTTTTCCTGAAAAAAGTCCCCTTGGAAGGGAAAATACTAAAAATGGTGTAAGAGTCACTGGAGAAGAATAGAAGTTCATTTTAAATCAGTGTACCATGTACAAATGCTGTCTTACAAATAGGATTATTTAATTTAAACCTTAGATCTGTCAAGCTCCATTACTCCAAATGGAGCCTGTCGTTCCTTGAGTTCATTATATATCAGGATTATATTACAATTTATGTTAGGTTAAGTCATTGCTTAGATACAAAGAAGGGGAAAAAAATTACACAGCAGTGTCAAGAAATAGAGCAAAGTCACTGCACTGTTCTGAAAGGCAAAAAGTCATCTTGCTAAATGAGGATCCAAGCTGTCCTATACCAAGGCTGTTACTAATAAATAAAAGACCTCTGGGAAAAGTGCTGAGCGTCCGCTGGATCTATTTTCAGCCTGCATCAGCAGCTGTTGCCCCTGGGATCACATCTTTACGCGTACCCTACACCATATGTAATCACTCCAGTGCTGCAACCAGTAAGATAATGAAAGAGCATGGCATAAATCTATACTTGAGTGGAATGCTAAATGAGAAAAATAATACAAAAAGGGGGGAAATAAACCGCATTTTCAAGTCATTAGGAAGAAAGACTTTGACATATGAAGTGTTGCAACCATTAATAGCACTTATCATATAGAGAGGAGACAAAGAGACAAATTAATCAAACTGACAGAACTGGGACATTTTATGCTAATGTGAGCTCCTGGGTTTTAGTCTGTATTCCTCTGTGTCTGGAAAACTGATACCATTACAGGGCAGGAAATTGCATGGATAACATGCAACAGATCATAAAAATTCACACACCAACTGCAGAAACACTGCCAAAAGCTCTGTAAAAACAAGGATAGAGACCTCAACAGAGACACTACCAACAACAAATGAATGCAAATAAGTCCAGGGATATTTCCCATTCATGCATTGTAATTAAGTACGAGATTTTCTCACTCATAATGAAAGTGGGTAAGCCAAAGCCTAGTATAGCTAGCTTACCGGTCATGACAATCTCCAAATGTATTGCAGTATTACAGCCAACACTCTAGTGCTATTTGGGAAGACTGAAGTAGACTGTCTCTAACTAGACTGGCAAGGTTGTGAGTACACATGTGTTGGTTTTTTTTTTCCAAGTAAATCACAAAGTTTACAAATAGTGCCAAACAGACATTACAGAAGGTAAAAAAAAAAAAATGACAATAAGGAAAGAAAAAGACAAAACAATAAACTGATTTCCTTCCAGTTCTTGGAAAGGAAAAAAATAAAGAGAAATTGAAAAAGAAGGAATTTAAAACAACAACAACAACAAACCAAGTCAGGCAATATAAATACCTGACATGTGAGTAACCTGAGTGGGCAGCTGTATAGTTCTTAGGAAATGCCAGTGGAAGTGACTTCCTTTTGTTCCCTAATTCAGAACACTCTGGGGAATGATTAACCTAGATAGAGAGTTACATTCTTGTATATTAATAGAGAGGAATAACTTGTTGGTGCCCAGGATTATCTATATGCCCAAGTTTCTTAAGCCCTTAGTGGGTAGAGACCCATTTCATTGAATTCCTGACTTGGAAGTTGGTATACATTTTTCTACAGGAATGAAAATAATGTATGTAAAAGTATTTTGAAAACCGTAACATGTAGGAGGACCACAGATTTAGAGGCAGAAGATATCTCTTAGATCTCTTAGAGGCCAGTGGACCCACAAATAAGATGTAATGGTCATGATATAATTAAGGAGGAATAGCTTTTTGAAGAAACCCAATCATTATTTAGAATGCTATTTCTGTGTGTATACCAAAAAAACACACTAAGTACTGAACAAGTGAATTATAAACAAATCTCTTGGAATATAACCCATTGGGAACACAATTTGCAACTGAGGATGGTCTAAGTTGCCTTGCAAAAAAAAAATCCCCCCACCCCTCAAATTGTAACCTGTAAGTAGCACAGTAGACAGAGTGCCAAGTCTGGAGTCAGGAAGACTTATTTTCCTGAGTTCAAATCCAGCCTTAGATACTCATTAGCTTTGTGACCCTGGGCAAGTCTTATTCAATCCTGTTGGCCTCAGATTCCTCATTTGTAAAATGAGCTAGAGGAGAAAATGGCAAATCATTCTAATATTTTTGCCAAGAAAATCCCAAAAGGGTCACAGAATTTTAGACATGATAAAAAAATAACTGATCAACAATAAAAATCCTGTTAGAAGAATCTAATGAGAAATATTTGGGAAGTATATTTTCTTCTCAAATTTACTTAATTTACCCATAATTAAAAGGTTTTCTAATGAGAAGACATTAGACAATAGTCCTAAACTGAACAATGAGGAGTGAATCAAGACTTATGTTCATCAGGGACATATCAAATTAGCATGGAATCAAATGATAGATTCAGATCTAAAATGAACCTCAAAGATGAGCAAGGTGAGCAACTCCCTCCATTTATAAGGACTGGACTATTTTAATTTGTAGCAGAAGATGGATTTGAACCCTGGGAGGCCCTGATTCTGAAACCAGGGCTTCTTAAAGTTTCATGTTATATTCCTTTGACCTCTAAATTTTATATAAATAAATATATACATATGTTAAATAGCTTTTTATTTATAAGTTATATGCATGGGTAATTTTACAGCATTGACAATTGCCAAACCTTTAGTTCCAATTTTCCCTCTCCTTCCCCCCACCCCCAGTAGAGGTATACATATGTTACCAGCTTTGAGTTATTGAATATCCCCATTAATAATAGGGATTATGCTAATTTTCTAGGAGATATTATTATCACTTTAGAAGATAGGAATGAAATTCAGTTAATCCTGTCAATAATAAAGAATGGAAAGAGGGGAAAAAAAAAGATGAATATCAATTGGTACACTTTAAATAAGATTTAGGGAGAAGGAAAAGAGAGAACCCAAATAAAGGATTCTTTTCAGTCCATAAAAAAGTGGTCACTCTAGATCACATCCTTAGACATTTTATATGAAGATTTAGTATGTTATTATTATTGTGTAATCTCAGGAGTATTAAATGCTAAAACTAGAAAATAATTCTCTGACTTGTTAATTTTTTTTTCTGGTGAAGTTCAAGTTGGGGAGGAATTTAATATTTTAAGAAGTGTATAGGAAAAAATGAATAAAAATATGACAAAAAGATGAAAGAATGGTTCCTATTTAAGAAAATCTAAAAAAAAAATCTATCCCATGATCATCAAATCTGGGAACTCTAGAGGTATAGTTTTCAACATAATTAGTGGAGCTCCTTTAAAACACTGATGTTGGAGAATCGCGTTAACAATCTGACTCATGCTAACTCTAAGTTAAAGTATTGCCTATTTCATTTGAGGATGAGATTTGACCCATATCTATAGCCATAAAGTAGGATGTCATGATATAAAATTTTATTTGCTATACATGAATGATTATTATGAGCAAATAGCTGTTATGATAAAAAATTAAGTATGACTGGAAAAAAATGAATCAGTCACCTGTGAGAATTAGAAAATACTGATTTGCAGTTTGTATGCACAACTAGTATACTTGGCAATGACAAGAGAACACAAGGAGAGCTCTCAATACTTTGGGTGTGTCCCCCATGGCAATTTTATAGGAGAATATGCCTAAGAATGAGATAGAAAGGGCAGACATGGAGGAGTTTGTGAACTGTTTTCCATTATTAAAGGGAAAGCCTACACTTATAATATCATGAATCCACTGACAGAGGAGAATATAATGCTTTGTTTTGCATCATTATAGAAGAAAATGGGATTAAAAGATATCAGGAAAGATTTGGATTAGACATAGGGATCTTCTGACACCACTGTTAAACTACAAAAGGCTATCAAAAGGAGTGGTGTTGTCTCCATGTCTGAAGAGCTTTAATATTAAGATAGATCACAATCTCTCTTGGATTGTTTGGTTTACTTTCAGAGACAGAAGGCTAAACTCGATGACCTACTTAGATTTCTTCTTGCTTTGTACTATATGTGGATGAAAATAACATGAGCTGCATATTCAATGAAGTCTCTGATAAGTGCATATGCCTTTCAGACCTATGTAGAGATATAGCTCCATATTATGTGACTTACAATGATTCAAATCTAAATCTAAAGACAAGGGGGAAAAGGCAGTGTGTGTGTGTGTGTGTGTGTGTGTGTGTGTGTGTATTTATATATTTACACAAAAAAGGTCTTTTTCTTATATCCTGTAATATAATATATTTTTTGGGGGTATTGGTTATTTATATTCAAGAGAATCTGTGGGTGTTTTATTCTGTAAGAACCAGAAACCAGGATCAAAATGTCAAGAAATTAGAGAGTAGGTTTTGACTTCTGACTTCCCTATGAAATGACCAAACTTTCTTCACTCTGTGTCTTAGTGTTACTCTATCTACAAATGCTTAGAGTTTTAACTTTAACACGTGGGAAATATCACAGTCATGCTTGGGAGATTTACCAAGACATCCTCCCTCTTTTCTTAGAAAGATGCCAAAGTTCTCTACAAAGAAGTATACTGATTTGGGTTACAATACCATTTTCTTTGTCTCTATGTCAGAGGTTTTCTTTTAAATGATGACAGTTTTAAAAATTGTCTAAATTTTCTCCACTCATTAAATTTCTATAATTTCTTAACTATATGA
Source organism: Antechinus flavipes (assembly GCF_016432865.1). NCBI lineage: Eukaryota > Metazoa > Chordata > Mammalia > Dasyuromorphia > Dasyuridae > Antechinus > Antechinus flavipes. The sequence goes on from NC_067401.1 coordinate 261,601,078, forward strand.
TATTCTTGATTTGACTTCTTACAGACTTATAGAGTAATTCCTTTTCTCTAAATAACTCTTCCTTCCTATGTTCCCAGATGACAGATTAGGAAAAAAACTGGTAAGAAAAGTGTTCTGGTGAAAGTTCCCATGGAAAGGAACCTGAATTACATCTTCAAGAATTACTGTATGTTCAAGGGAAGAAACAATTACTATTAAGAATTACTGTATGTCACATGCAACTGTTAATAGGAAAGAATATTCCAACAAGAAGCTAACATAAACAATAATAAAAAATTGGGAACTACTGACTGTTTGAAAGGACATCTTTTTAAAATGAAAAGAACTGCAGTTCTACGAAGCACAGTTATCAACATTCCCATTCACTTTTGTGACTTCAAGCATCTGTGTGATTTTATTAAGTAACCTCATTTTCACTTTTGGATAGGCAACCAGATGGACACATATGTAGCTATGAGCAAGGGAGAAAAAAATAAGATGTGTGATATACACAAGTTTCTGGAGTGGCTAGTATTCTACTAGGCATTTCACTGGTCTTTCTCATTCTATTATTGTAAAAAGTTACACAAGTATTTGCTGCATATTTTCATTATTTGCTTTTGAAACTCAAGTTCTATGGTACAATTATATCCCAAAGAAGAGTGCAACTCTTGTGGGCTCTAAGCCCAAGGATGCAAAGTCAAGTGATAAGGTTCAGTGAGAAATATATGTCTGTAGCCACTGTCGGCTTTGACTTTGTTGTCAAAGAATTGATGATTTGTTATATCTGCAAAAAGGAGAAAATTATGCTTAAATTATGCTATAGATTTCATGTTTTATAAAAAGTGAATGTTGTCTGAAATCAATTTTTTCTTTTTTTAATGATAAAATATTCTTTTTTAAATTTTATTTTTCAAAATACATGCAAAGATAGTTTTCAACATACACTTCTGCAAAACCTTGTGTTCCAAATTTTTCTCCTCCTCACTTCTTTCCCTCTTCCCCAAGACAGCAAGTAATTTAATATGGGTTAAACATGTGCAATTCTTCTAAACATATGAAATTAATATTTTCTTAAAAGATCACAAAAATTCTAGGGAATTACTAGTTAGAAAAATGTTTCACATGTTGCCAATTTGATTTTGTGTACTGAACTGTTTATGGGTTATTTCATGGTTACTATGTTAGGAAAGGTATGTATTATTAGAAACAATGTTTTGTTATAAAGAACTGTATGTAGAAAGTATATTTTCAGAAATCTCTAGGGAAAGATTGCAGTTTTTGGTGGTTGTGGAAACCTAACCGATTTCCTTTAATCTCAATGTATCAACACTTGCCTTTTTGGCTTTCATGCCATTTTCTAAGGATGTTACCCCTGCTAAAGTTGAGGACTGATTGTATAAGGAACTTGAAAACAGGCCATACCACTGAGAAAGCTTTCAGAATTATACTCATGGAACACTCCTACTTTTTTTTTAAAAAGCATTCAACTGATACATTTCCACTCGCTATCCAAATTGCTCTTTCTCTTCTATCCTTGTTACAATAGTTAGAAGATAAAATGGATAGAGTGCTATACTTGGAGTCAGGAAGCCCGGAGTTAAAAACCTGCCTTAGTCACTTATTAGCTGTGTGATCCTGGACAAGTCACAACATCTCTCAGTCTCAGTTTCCCGTAAAATGGGTATAGCAGCACATACTTCCCAGGGCTGTTTATGTGAAGTGCTTTGCAAACCCTAAAGGCTATATAGTTAGCATTTACATAACACCTTAAGTTTTACAAAGCATTTGACAACTATTATTTTATTTTATCCTCACAATATGCCTAGGATATAGGTGTTATTATTATCCCCATTTTACAGAAATACTAACTGAGACAAATAGAGATAAAATAGCTTATCCTGTGTGGTATAGAGAGTAAGTCTCTAAGGTAAAATTTGAATTTGAGTCTTCCTGACTATTGAACCAGTGCTCTATCTAGTGGATCACCTAGCTGCCTAGCTATTATTATTATTATTATTATTAGAAAGACAGACAAAAAAAATCAATCTAGCAATCTATATCTAGATATACTTACTTTTTGCCTTATACTGTACTAAGCTTAGTCTCTTATCAGTCTGTGAGGAATCAGTCTATACAATTCTCCTTCTCTTCATTCCCTCCCTCTGAGAAACCATTACTCACTGATGTGTGTGTGTGCACGCAATGGGACTAGGGAGGAAGGAAAGAGAAGGTTATTCTGCTACACATTTGATAATCAATTTAGCCAAGAGGTCTTGTTAGGTATATGCTTAAACCTGAGCAGACATCATTGGTAAAATTAAGTAAAACAAAACGATCTGACAATTCTGAATGTTTGACGTTCAAGGAATGTTGGGTGTGATCTGGCTGGATGGACAGTGAAATTTTTACCAACTCTCAAGTTCTGTGATTCTGTAGTCTGTAGTGAGGACTCCTTGACTCAAAGAAAACATGGTATCTCATGGTGATTACCTTGGATTTTGGAAATTGCTATCAGGAAGATGTATATTTTGACCGATCCTGTGAAACTGGGAAAACTTCATTTCTGGGGTTAGTGATAAACCACATATCTGTTGCTTGCCGAAAAACCTAAATAAACCTGCAGAGTCCTATTACCAGGAAAGACAAAGAATGAAGATTTTTGTTTTTTGGTCCACAGATATTCAGGAAGACATGAATTCAAATCCTTCCTCAGGAACTTGTTCACTGTATGACTTGGGGCAATTTAATTCACTTCCTTCAACTTCAATTTCCCATCTATAAGATGCAGACAGTCATAGTAGTACATGTAGAAGAACTGTTGCAAAGGTATGTGAGACATCTGTAAAGTCCTTGGCAATCCTGAAAGTGCTATGTAAATACAATGTAAAGTGGAAAAGCCTCTGATCCTGATCCAGTGGGAAAGACTCTTCAACCCAGAAATTAGGACTCAGATATAAGGCCAGTGAAGAGAGAGCTATTCCAGAATATATTCCACTTGGCTGGCTGGTGGCAGAAGAAGAGTTTTCAGAGGATAAAGCTACGAGTGGAGAGTTCAGTGGACAACCAGATTCATCTTCATCTCACACCACTGTGGTAGGTGGCTGGGCTCCTGCACTTCCCCCACTGAAAGACTCGCCAGAAAGCTAGCTGAGCCCCAAGTGAAGGAGACAAGAGATTCATTCCATCTTTGTGCTGGCTGGAGGCTGAAGAAAGCAGAGGCAGAGGCTAAAGGACAAAACCTTTGGATTTGGAGACATTCAGAGGGCTCTAAGCTAAACCGACTGTGTTTTGAGAAGAACAAGAACTCCAACATTTTTATTTATTATCATTATTACATATTAACTTATAAACAAGCTGCATTGGTAAAAGGAGCAACCCTATTGACAAAATCAAGATTCTTTCATATATCCTTGAAGTGCTCAAGTAATGAGAAAATGACCAAATCCTAACTAACATCTTATAAATTACAGCTACTTAGCAGTGTAATGAGAAGCCGATAGCACCCACAGGCCAAACCTACTTAATTTGTCATACCATGCTGGTATATCAATGTCACTTCCACATCTGGTAAAGAGGAAAAGAGAGAAAGAGAACAGAAAAGATGAAAAGAGAAGGAAAAGGAGTTTATACACGTGGTATTTAGTGTCATCCTGTCTTTGAGCCCTTACCTTAAAAGGGTATGTGTGAGAATATATGACTGTCTGTGTTTGTGTACTGGGAGGAAATTAAGGTAATAAGTTAAAAGTTAGAGATCTTTGAAAGACAATTTAGGAAGACATCTGGGATATCTGGAAAGGCTGGGAAGGAGTGAGGGTAAATTTTTGCATAGGTAAATATGACTACCAGGAATGTGGGTTTGAAATAAATAAATAAATACAAATTTTTAAAAAATGCACTAAACCCCTTCCCCCTGAAAACATACTATATTTAAGACATGTGAAAGAGCATAGAAATGTGTATATTTCTACAATTCTATGCAAATAACCATGCAAAATACATTCCAACCTTGGACCCCCTTCAAATTGCCATTATATTTCCTTTTCCTCCCATGATGACGTGGAGGTTTAAACATGTGAGGCAAGGCCTATGGATAGATGGAGGACTGAGTTAGTAATTAAAGCAACTGGATGCTTATTCTGGCTTGAGGCCTGAGGCCTGTGTCTGCTTCTCAAGTTGCCTTGTCTGAAAAATGGGGATAAGAACACAATATCCCTCACCAGTCTCTGGTGTGGTGCCAGGGGGGTTAAGTAGCGAAGGATGGCAAAGTATTCTGTAGATCTAGAGTGTTAATCATTGCTCAATTAACAGTAACAACACTTGCCTCCCTCCTGGGGTTAGTGAGGATTAATGGATTAATGTTTACAAGGTGCATGACACTCTTCAAATGGCACTACTGGTGTTTTTAAAGTCTTTGTGAAGGGAAGGTACTCAACACAGGCTAACTGGAAAAGCTCCTAGTGCGGGGGAAATGACTTCCTGAGGAGAAGGCAGAATGCTGAACATCTGGGAGCGGGCTGCTGTCTTTCTTCCTAAACCCTAAGCTTATAGCACCCTTCCATCTATAACAGCACCACAAACAGCTTATTACTATGCTGAAGGGTGAGATGTTGCCATTTTGAAAAGGGATAATTCCAAATGTTTCCTTGAATGCTCAGCCAATATGGGTTAAATGGATGAAAAATGGGGGCCACTGACACTAGTGGGTGAGGGATGCTAGTTTAGTCTCCTCCTGACATTCTAGAACTTCTTGATCTATTCCTAGAGGGAAAATGCTGTGAATGACACAATGAGCCATGAAGGAACTAACAGATGAGATCATTTGGCTTAATTAGATTCTAGAGGAGCTCAGCTGGGTAGACAGTTCCTTCCTCTCTAGTTTTTGGCCTTTGTCATACATAGGGTTTCTGTTTTTCTGAAGAAGGAAGGCAGGAAGAAAGAAAGAAAGGAGAAAAGGAGGAAGAAAGGGAAGAGAGAAAGGATGGAAGGGAGGGAGGAAGAAAGAAAGAAAGTGAAAAAAAAATCTCCAGAAAAAAGAGTGGGCTTTAGGTGACTTCTCTGTCATTTCCCTCTCTCCTGTACAATTTTCTCTGCAATAGCTCTTGAAGGCCATTGTTCAAATACACTCCAGCAAGAAGCCTGGGAATTCAAAGCCCCTTCAAACAGCTGTTAATAGTTGTCGGTGAGCAGACAGGCACCCTAGCTGAGAGAAAGAAAGCCAAAAATAACTCAGCAGCAGAAATTTACAGGATTCAATCATCTCTGAGAATGGAAAGAAAGAGGCTAACTAGGCTAAGAATGGCTGTATGAAAACAGCTCATAGACTCGAGGCACAAAGGAAATCGGATCAAACCTGAATCTCTCCCTCCTCCCAACTGTGTTGTAAGGAGTAGGCAGGGTAGTGTGTACAGGAGAGAGCCGGCCCAGCCTTTCTGGAGAAGGTCCAGGATACAGGAATGTGAGAGGTGCTAGCCAGAACCACTCTGGCTCCGTACCAGCCAAACACATCTAAGAAAAAGAGTACAAGACATGTCTGGGCCTCAGGACTGTCTCACAAGGAACATCATTGTTTGGAAAATGTGTTTCTGAGTAAGCACAGTCAAAATTTGCAGGAGATAGGAATTGATTTGTTGGCTAACAAAATAGCACCGCCAGATTAAGATTTAGGCATTTTTTTCTAGGGGGCTTCTTTGTGGGGCCTTTTCCAAAGTTCAGGGAGCCCCTTCTTTAATTATACAATTATTGTATTGAATCAATTATTTCTCTGAGACTCAAGTTTTTCCCATATATAAAATGGGATAGTAGTACTTTCCACATCTACTCCACCAGGTCATTGTTAGGAATCTGCAATTGTGTAAATCTTAAAACTGAAAAAAAAAAAACCATGAGTTGCTATTATTTTGAGAAGCCCATTCCAAGAGATGTGAGTCACTTTATGTGTATAATATTACTTTTTTCTTTTTTTATTAAAACTTTTTCTTTTCAAAACATATGCACAGATAATTTTTCAACATCGATCCTTGCATAGCCTTGTGTTTCAAATTTTTCCCTTCTTCCCCCTATTCTCTCCCGTAGATGGCATAATACTTTTTTTTTTAACTACATCTGTCTATGTAAGAATGTTTCCTAAAACATACTTATATATTCCCTATGTAGTCCAATGACATGAGTCCAAGTTTCATTACTTTCTCATAGAAACATAATTCTTTTCCCTGAAGCAATTGGGGTTGAGTGACTTGCCCAGGGTCACACAGCTAGGAAGAAAACCCTAAAATTTGGAGCGCTGGAATAGATCCAATACAATTTAACAAGCATATTTTAAAGGTCCTACTATTACATTGGGCACTACCACTAGGAATATATTACATATACACTATATAGTAGGGGTATTTAAAAAGCAAACTGATTTTTATTCCAAAACAGATTTCTGATTACAAGGAGCTTACATTCTCTTGAGATATCAGATTTTTATAGTTTTACCTCTATCCAGTAATGATTCCAATATATATATATCTATATAATATCTATCTATATAAAACACCTTTTTTAAATTAATGTGTTAATTGGATTTAAGTGAGGCAGAATGGCATGAAGTGGTCAGCCTCACTCTCTCTTCCAGAGTCATCATGGTCATGACTTGAGATGAAGTGGATGACCTTGGTGTTTTTGATGTCTAACCAAGCTCTAAGCCCTCCACATCACCTGCTTCACCTGCCTTCATGGCCAAAATGAGAACAATTTATAATCATTTACCCATTCCACCAGGGGAAGTCTTTATATACTTGGGGTAGATATTCTCCAACTCACCGTAGGATTTGAGACCCTTTGGTTACTCTCAATGTGGTTTAGCTCATCTGCCGAAATGGTTTATTGGGGTATGGCCACTGTGCACACTACAGCTTCTTGAAGCCACAGGTTGTTGGAAATGGGGCAGCTAGATGGTGCAGTGGACAGAGCACTGACCCAGGAGTCAGGAAAGTGTTGAGTTCAAATCTGACCTTAGACACATAACACTTCCTAGCTATATGACCCTGGGCAGGTCACTTAACCTCAATTGTCGCATAAAAGAGAATTAGGTGGACACCAAAAATGGAAAGTAGCCTTGTAAAAGGCTTGGGTACCTTCATCCCCAGAAGTACTAGTTTTCTCTTAACACACACCCTCCACTTGCAAATTCCACTGATAGATGATTCTGTCTATCACAGTAGCTCATTGTATGTTAAGACAGCTTGTATTAGAAAGCTTTTCTGTTTTTATTTTTGTTTAAAAGTTTTTTTTTAATTATTATGAACTGAACAATCATTCACAAAAGTAAAAGTTAACATTTCTGGATACAAATTTTCCCCTCCCCACCAAGAACAATTTCTAGGAAATTGTAAACTCATTATGTATAGTTCATGTTAAAAAAAAAAAAGATGCATACATATGTAACGGGGACAAACTACAACCATTCCCAATAAGATCAGGAGTGCAACAAGGTTGCCCACTATCACTGTTACTATTTAATATTGTATTAGAAATGCTAGCTTTGGCAATAAGAGTTGAGAAAGAGATTAAAGGAATAAGAATAGGCAATGAGGAAACCAAATTATCACTCTTTGCTGATGATATGATGGTATACTTAGAGAACCCCAGAGACTCTACTAAAAAGTTATTAGAAACAATCCACACCTTCAGCAAAGTTGCAGGGTATAAAATAAACCCACATAAGTCATCAGCATTCTTATATATCACTAACAAAACCCAACAGTTAGAGATACAAAAAGAAATTCCATTTAAAGTAACTACTGATTGTATAAAATATTTAGGAATCTATCTGCCAAGGGAAAATCAGAAACTTTATGAGCAAAACTACAAAACACTTTCCACACAAATTAAGTCTGATCTAACCAACTGGAAAAATATTAAATGCTCTTGGATTGGGTGAGCAAATATAATAAAGATGACAATACTACCTAAAAAAAAAGATGCCTATTAAATTTAACATAGTTGCAACAAAATCACCTTGTTTGTATACTACTTCAGACTTCTTTTTGTATCACTTAAATGTTTTATTGATATTGCTTTTTTTCTTTGTAAAAATCTCTATCACTATTCATTGACTCACTTCTTCCCCAAGACAATCAGCTCCCTTCACATGTAACAACTAAGTACAGTTACACTGTTTTATCTGTTTATGCTCAAGGACATTAATTTAGTTTTTTTTCGTCCTGAAATCTTTGTAACTTTAGTCTTATTTTCTCTGTTTCCTTCTTGTTCACTTTCTGATTCCTTCCCCTTTGATGGTGGTTACTCAGGGGGCTGGAGCTCAAACTTGTCTCAACCTCCTCCACACTGGGGAATTCCCTCAGGTCTAGTACAATCACATATTTGCTGGCATAGTACCCCAGTACCCTCTATTCCTCAATTGTCTGGCGGGGTACTATTGCAGCACCGAGTGCTGATATATTGCTTTTTAACTTCTGCCTTTTAGCTTTCCATCTTAAAGGTAGTGGTGGGGAGGGGAAGATAGGCAG